>NC_090445.1:366934767-367139767 GCF_031143425.1 Pleurodeles waltl
ATGTCCATCAAATGAGGCTGGTGCAGGTGCTTACAGACAACGCCACTGCCATACGGTACTGCAGCAAGCAGTGTGTTGTGGGGTCCTGGACCCTGTGCCTGGAGGTGCTACACCTCTGAAAATGGCTGAAACATCAGTAGATCTTCCTGATAGTGATCCACCCGGCAGAATCTTTGAATGCCAGGGCAGACAAGCTCAGCCCTCAATGCCTTGTGGATCATGAGTGGAAGTTACATCTGGAGATGGCACAAGGTCTCTTCTGCGAATGAGGAGAACTTTACCTCGATCTATTGACCACTGCAGAGAATGTGCAAAGCCAGCATTTCTGTGTGCTAGAGTTTCCAAGGTGCCTTTCTCTATGAGACGCATTCCACCAAGAGAAGAACTCAGGACTCCTGTACACCTTCCAGCGGATACCACTCCTGCCTGAGCTTTGAAAAAGATCAGGAACAACTGGGTTCAATTAATCCTAGTGGCCTGACTGGCCACAAAGAGTATGGTATCCAGAACTCTTGGGACTGAGCATCTGTCTTTCGATCAGGTTCTCCTTACGTCGGGACTTGCTATCACAACAACAGGACAAGGTTTTGCACCAGGGCCTTTGCAATCTCCACCTTCATGAATGGAGATGGAGTGGTGATAGCTGAACAACTTTGATATTCCTCCAGAGGTGGTTGATGTTATCTTGGCAGTCAGGCGTCTCTTGACAAAACCTGTATGAACCTGTTGACAGCACAAATTTGTGGTTTGTTGTGGCACATGCCAGTTTGACCCCGCCAAGCCACATTATCTGATGTTCCCTTGTTTGTTTTGCCTCTTGCCTGGCACAGCTTTAATTTGGGCAGCCCTCATTGTTTAAGGTGACCATTTGTTATGTGTTTTTTGAAAGGCCTTCAACACTTGTTCCTTACCCCTCTCCTTCCATCATGCCTCAGTGGGACCTTAACTTTTTTCTCACACATTTGATGTATGCTCCCTCTGAGCTGCTTCACAGCTATTCTTGTGGCCCCTAATCCTCAAGACAACGTTCTTGGTCGCCATCACCTTGGTGTGGCAAGTAAGCAAACTTTAGGCAGTTAACCCACTGTACACCACCTTCTTCTCAGACAAACTGGTTCCGAGTAGGATAGACCCCTGCAGAGATGCAGAATCCTTAACCTCTGTAGAGCCCGATATTGTAACGGACCCGGAAATATGGCCTAAATGGACGATGCGAGGAGGCCTACCAATCGGGCAAGTACTATCAAAGAAATCGAAGGAGCAGACAAAGCTTTCCTCAATTCCTTCTTGATTGCTAGTCTCCTGGTCAAAGGGAGCTTTAGTTGGCTCACTATGGAATCTATCCTGAACCCCAGGAAGTCTATATTCTGGGACGGTTACAACTGAGATTTCTCTATGTTGATAATGAAACCCAGATCTTGAAAAAGCTGAATCATCCAGGAAAGATGGAGAAGAACAAGACATGTTTCTTGTGCCATGATGAGAATATCGTTGAGCTAAACTATCAGACGCACACCCTTCTCTCTGAGCCACTGCATTATTGGACGCATGATCTTGATAAAACATCAAGGGGCGGAGGACAGCCCGAGTGGAAGGGCTGAGAACTTGTAACACTCGTCTTACCAAAATAATTGAAGGACCCGGCGATGACGAGCAAATATAGGAATGGTCAGATAAGCCTCCTTGAGGTCCAAACGGATTATTCTAATAATAGGTCTCAGAGGAGGTGAATGCCCTCCATTTTGAAATGTCAGTAAACAATCCATGAGTTCAGATGTCGAAGATTGAGCACCAATCAAGAGCCCCCTCCCTTCTTTTGAACCAGAAAGATCATACTGATAAATCCTCTGGGATGGGGTTGAGTAGGGACAAAGGCCCCTTTTTCGAAGAAGGGCTTCTACCTCTTGATCTAAAAAAAACTCTCTTAATAGGAAAAAGTGAGAGGAGGAGGAATCAACGTTTGGCCAGGAGTCAAATAAAATTCCAGATGATAACCTGCTATTGTGTCTAGGACCCATGCATCTTGTATAATTAGTGACCAGTTTTGTGCAAACGTTCTCACTCTGCCCCCCAGTATAACATCCCCCGAAGGAATAATTGTTACCTGCTTGAGAAGAACTCTGGTTGTATCGTCCTCCTCTGTGAGGCCCCCTGGAATTGCGGCCTCTATTGCCTCAGCCTCACGATGGGTAGAAGTTGGAGTTGGTTTGGTAGCCGGAGTTCCCTCAGCCTCCATGGTATGGTCGAGAGGTCTGGGGATTGAAACGGCCTGACGCTTGACCTCTGAAGTGCCCAGCCCTGTGAAAAAGGCCACTGTTAAACACTTGCTTGTTTGAAGTTTGGGCTTTATCCAAAGCCGAGAAGGTAGCCACATATTTGGCTAGATCCTTGACGAACTTGTTGCCAAACAAAAGTCCATTAGCCGCTGAACATGCATCCGAGGGAGCCAATTCGGAAAATTTGGGATCAATGCATAACAGAAGCAATATCTGTCACTTTGTGTAAATAGAAAAATTGGCGTTTCTTAAAAGACACATTGCTCTCTGGGCCCAGGACGTCAGGATCGATTGATTCTTGTGCATCTTTGGCTTGTACCGCTAGAGCTAGGATTTTAGTGAGGGGGCCTGAAATGTCTAGTAATTTGTCCTGGTATCCACGCCAGGCTCTATCAATGCCTTTTTTCAGGTCCTTGGCATATTTTTTGATGAAGGTCACCATGTGAAGATCTAATTCTGGGGTCTCTGCTACTTTGTCTGAGAGCGCAGGGCGAGGGCATTCCGATTGCAACGTGTTGCGAATGTCCTTCTTAAAACTTTTTTGAAGTTTTGATTGAACATACACTGCCACTTCTTGGCATGGGGTCCATTCTGTTGTCCTGGGGTGTACAATATTATCTGGGTCAAATAGTAGATTCCCACTAGGCGGAGGAGTAGGTGACTTCTCAGTGTGGCGTGTCTTGCGTTTGTGTTTGCCTTTTGTTTCTCGGAATCCGAGTTTTCATCAGAGTCGGAAGAAGAGGATTCATCAGTCGTATTAAGATCTGCAAGTAAGGAAGGAGCAGCTTTGTGGCTCCAAGAGGAACCATATTCATGATCGTTCAGGACCGATTCAGTGGTCTGCTTAAAGGGGCATAGTTTGACCGGCCAGTCTCATTTATTTTGACCTCTACTGAGGCAGGGTTCCCCGAGCCTGCTTCAAAGCGCCTGTAGGAAGTTGGCTCTGCATATACTATTTCAAAGTAAAAAATAGTGTGCACAGAGTCCAAGGGTTCCCCTTAGAGGTAAGATAGTGGCAAAAAGAGATAATTCTAATGCTCTATTTTGTGGTAGTGTGGTCGAGCAGTAGGCTTATCAGAGGGTAGTGTTAAGCATTTGTTGTACACACACCAGCAATAAATGAGGAACACACACTCAAAGACTGATTCCAGGCCAATAGGTTTTTATTTAGAAAAATATATTTTCTTAGTTTGTTTTAAGAACCACAGGTTCAAGATTTACAAGTAATACTTCAACTGAAAGGTATTTCACTCAGGTATTCTAGGAACTTTGAATAATCACAATAGCATGTACAGTTTTGACAAAAATGGCAATAAGCTATTTTAAAAGTGGACACAGTGCAAAAATCAATATTTCCTGGGGGAGGTAAGTAAATGTTAAGTTCACAGGTAAGTAAAACACTTACAGGGTTCAAAGTTGTGTCCAAGGTAGCCCACCATTGGGGGTTCAAGGCAACCCCAAAGTTACCACACCAGCAGCTCAGGGCCGGTCAGGTACAGAGGTCAAAGTGGTGCCCAAAACACATAGGCTTCAATGGAAAGTGCCCCGGTTCCAGTCTGCTAGCAGGTAAGTACCTGCGTCCTCGGAGGGCAGACCAGGGGGGTTCTGTAGGGCACCGTGGGGGACACAAGCAGGCACAGAAAGTACACCCTCAGCGGCACAGGGGAGGCCGAGTGCAGAGTGCAAACATGCGTCGGGTTTCTAATAGGAATCAATGGGGAGACCCGGGGGTCTCTTCAATGATGCAGGCAGGCACGGGGGGCTCCTCTGGGTAGCCACCACCTGGGCTAGGCAGAGGGTCGCCTTGGGGTCGCTCCTGCACTGAAGTTCGGTTCCTTCAGGTCCTGGGGGTTGCGGGTGCAGTGCTGGTTTCAGGTGTCGGGTTCTTTGTAGCAGGCAGCCGCGGTCAGGGGGAGCCACTGGATTTCCTCTGCAGGTGTCGCTGTGGGGGCTCAGGGGGTCAACTCTGGCTACTCACGGGCTCGCAGTCGCCGGGGAGTCCTCCCTGTAGTGTTCGTTTTCCGCAGGTTGAGCCGGGGGAGTTGGGTGCAGAGTGGAAAGTCTCACGCTTCCGGCGGGAAACGTGTGGTCTTTAAAAGTGACTTCTTTGTTGCAAAGTTGCAGTTTTGGTGAACAGGGCCGCTGTCCTCGGGAGCTTCTTGGTCCTTTAGATGTAGGGTAGTCCTCTGAGGCTTCAGAGGTCGCTGGACCTTGTTGGATGCGTCGCTGTTGTAGTTTTCTTCGAAGTAGGAAGACAGGCTGGTGGGGCTGGGGCCAAGTCAGTTGTCGTCTCCGTCTTCACTGCAGGGCTTCAGGTCAGCAGTGCTTTTTCTTCTTTAGGTTGCAGGTATCTATCTTCCTTGGTTCTGGGAGCCCCTAAATACTGAATTTAGGGGTGTGTTTAGGTCTGGGAGGGCAGTAGCCAATGGCTACTGTCCTTGAGGGTGGCTACACCCTTTTTGTGCCTCCTCCCTGTGGGGAGGGGGCACATCCCTAATCCTATTAGGGGAATCCTCCTTCTACAAGATGGACGATTTCTAAAAGTAAGAGTCACCTCAGCTCAGGACACCTTAGGGGCTGTCCTGACTTGGGGGTGACTACTCCTTGTTTTTTTCATTATCTCCTCCAGCCTTACCGACAAAAGTGGGGGCAATGGCCGGAGGGGCGGGCATCTCCATTAGCTGGGATGCCCTGTGGCGCTGTAACAAAGGGGGTGAGCCTTTGAGGCTCACCGCCAGGTGTTACAGTTCCTGCAGGGGGAGGTGAGAAGCACCTCCACCCAGTACAGGCTTTGTTCCTGGCCACAGAGTGACAAAGACACTCTCCCCATGTGGCCAGCAACATGTCTGGTGTGTGGCAGGCTGGCAAAAACTAGTCAGCCCACACTGGAAGTCGGGTATATTTTCAGGGGGCATCTCTAAGATGCCCTCTGGGTGTATTTTACAATAAAGTGCACACTGGCATCAGTTTGCATTTATTGTGCTGAGAAGTTTGATACCAAACGTCCCCGTTTTCAGTGTAGCCATTATGGTGCTGTGGAGTTCGTCTCTGACAGACACCCAGACCATATACTCTTATGGCTACCCTACACTTACAATGTCTAAGGTTGTGCTTAGACACTGTCGGGGCATAGTGCTCATGCATATATGCCCTCACCTGTGGTATAGTGCACCCTGCCTTCGGGCTGTAAGGCCTGCTAGAGGGGTGACTTACCTATGCCACAGGCAGTGTGAGGTTGGCATGGCACTCTGAGGGGAGTGCCATGTCGACTTAGTCATTTTCTCCCCACCAGCACACACAAGCTGGCAAGCAGTGTGTATGTGCTGAGTGAGGGGTCCCTAGGGTGGCATAAGACATGCTGCAGCACTTAGACACCTTCCCTGGCATCAGGGCCCTTGGTGCCAGGGGTACCAGTTACAAGGGACTTACCTGGGTGCCAGGGTTGTGCCAATTGTGGAGACAAAGGTACAGTTTAGGGAAAGAACACTGGTGCTGGGGCCTGGTTATCAGGGTCCCAGCACACTTTCAAATCATAACTTAGCATCAGCAAAGGCAAAAGGTCAGGGGGTAACCATGCCAAGGAGGCATTTCCTTACACAACCCCCCCCCCCCCCCCCCAAACGAAAGAGGATGAGACTAACCTTTCCCAAGAGAGTCTTCATTTTCTAAGTGGAAGAACCTGGAAAGGCCATCTGCATTGCCATGGGCAGTCCCAGGTCTGTGTTCCATTATAAAGTCCATTCCCTGTAGGGATATGGATCACCTCCACAGTTTAGGATTTTCACCTTTCATTTGCATTAGCCATTTGAGAGGTCTGTGGTCAGTCTGAACTACAAAGTGAGTACCAAAGAGGTATGGTCTCAGCTTCTTGAGGGACCAGACCACTGCAAAGGCCTCCCTCTCAATGGCACTCCAACGCTGCTCCCTGGGGAGTAACCTCCTGCTAATGAAAGCAACAGGCTGGTCAAGGCCATCATCATTTGTTTGGGACAGAAGTGCCCCTATCCCGTGTTCAGAGGCATCAGTCTGCACAATGAACTGCTTGGAGTAATCTGGAGCTTTGAGAACTGGTGCTGTGCACATAGCTTGTTTCAGGGTGTCAAAGGCCTGTTGGCATTCTACAGTCCAGTTTACCTTCTTGGGCATTTTCTTAGAGGTAAGTTCTGTGAGAGGTTTCACTATGGATCCATATCCCTTCACAAACCTCCTATAGTAACCAGTCAAGCCAAGTAATGCCCTAACTTGAGTCTGGGTTTTTGGAGCTACCCAGTCCAGAATAGTCTGGATCTTGGGTTGGAGTGGCTGAACTTGGCCTCCACCTACAAGGTGTCCCAAGTAAACCACAGTACTCTGCCCTATCTGACATTTGGATGCCTTGATAGAGAGGCCTGCTGCTTGCAGGGCCTGCAAAACCTTCTTCAGGTGGACCAGGTGATCCTGCCAGCTGGAGCTAAAGACAGCAATATCATCAAGATAAGCTGCACTAAAGGACTCCAAGCCAGCAAGGACTTGATTCACCAACCTTTGGAAGGTGGCAGGGGCATTCTTTAAGCCAAAGGGCATTACAGTATACTGATAGTGCCCATCAGGTGTAGAGAATGCTGTCTTTTCTTTTGCTCCTGGTGCCATTTTTATTTGCCAGTACCCTGCTGTCAAGTCAAAGGTACTCAAGTATTTGGCAGCACCCAATTTATCAATTAACTCATTTGCCACTGGAATGGGATGGGCATCTGTCTTGGTGACAGAATTGAGCCCTCTGTAGTCCACACAAAACCTCATCTATCTCTTGCCATCCTTTGTGTGAGGTTTGGGGACTAAGACTACTGGGCTAGCCCAGGGACTGTCAGAGTGCTCAGTGTCTCCCAATTCCAGCATCTTGTGGACTTCCACTTTGATGCTTTCCTTAACTTGGTCAGACTGTCTAAAAATGTTGTTTTTGACAGGCATGCTGTCCACTGTGTCCACATCATGGGTACACAGGTGTGTCTGACCAGGGGTTAGGGAAAAGAGCTCAGCAAACTGTTGTAGGACTTTCCTACAGTCAGTTTGCTGTTGGCCAGAGAGGGTGTCTGAATAGATCACTCCATCTACTGAGCCATCTTTATGGTCATTGCAGAGGAGATCAGGGAGAGGTTCACTCTCAGCTTCCTGATCCTCATCTATAACTATTAACATGTTTACATCTGCCCTGTCATGAAAGAGTTTGAGGCGGTTCACATGGATCACCCTTTTGGGGATCCTGCTAGTGTCTAGGTCTACCAGGTAGGTGACCAGACTTTTTCTCTCTAGTACTGGGTAAGGGCCACTCCACTGTCCTGAAGTGCCCTGGGAGCCACAGGCTCCAGAACCCAGATGTAGGAAGTTGGCTCTGTATGTGCTATTTCAAAGTAAGGAATAGCATGCACAGAGTCCAAGGGTTCCCCTTAGAGGTAAAATAGTGGTAAAAATAGATAATACTAATGCTCTATTTTGTGGTAGTGTGGTCGAGCAGTAGGCTTATCCAAGGAGTAGTGTTAAGCATTTGTTGTACATACACATAGACAATAAATGAGGTACACACACTCAGAGACAAATCCAGCCAATAGGTTTTGTTATAGAAAAATATCTTTTCTTAGTTTATTTTAAGAACCACAGGTTCAAATTCTACATGTAATATCTCATTCGAAAGGTATTGCAGGTAAGTACTTTAGGAACTTCAAATCATCAAAATTGCATGTATACTTTTCAAGTTATTCACAAATAGCTGTTTTAAAAGTGGACACAGTGCAATTTTCACAGTTCCTAGGGGAGGTAAGTATTTGTTAGGTTAACCAGGTAAGTAAGACACTTACAGGGCTTAGTTCGTGGTCCAAGGTAGCCCACCGTTGGGGGTTCAGAGCAACCCCAAAGTCACCACACCAGCAGCTCAGGGCCGGTCAGGTGCAGAGTTCAAAGTGGTGCCCAAAACACATAGGCTAGAATGGAGAGAAGGGGGTGCCCCGGTTCCGGTCTGCTTGCAGGTAAGTACCCGCGTCTTCGGAGGGCAGACCAGGGGGGTTTTGTAGGGCACCGGGGGGGACACAAGCCCACACAGAAATTTCACCCTCAGCAGCGCGGGGGCGGCCGGGTGCAGTGTAGAAACAAGCGTCGGGTTCGCAATGTTAGTCTATGAGAGATCTCGGGATCTCTTCAACGCTGCAGGCAGGCAAGGGGGGGGTTCCTCGGGGAAACCTCCACTTGGTCAAGGGAGAGGGACTCCTGGGGGTCACTCCTCCAGTGAAAGTCCGGTCCTTCCGGTCCTGGGGGCTGCGGGTGCAGGGTCTCTCCCAGGTGTCGGGACTTAGGATTCAAAGAGTCGCGGTCAGGGGAAGCCTCGGGATTCCCTCTGCAGGCGGCGCTGTGGGGGCTCAGGGGGGACAGGTTTTTGTACTCACAGTCTTAGAGTAGTCCTGGGGTCCCTCCTGAGGTGTTGGATCGCCACCAGCCGAGTCGGGGTCGCCGGGTGCAGTGTTGCAAGTCTCACGCCTTTTGCGGGGAGCTTGCAGGGTTCTTTAAAGCTGCTGGAAACAAAGTTGCAGCTTTTCTTGGAGCAGGTCCGCTGTCCTCGGGAGTTTCTTGTCTTTTCGAAGCAGGGGCAGTCCTCAGAGGATGTCGAGGTCGCTGGTCCCTTTGGAAGGCGTCGCTGGAGCAGGATCTTTGGAAGGCAGGAGACAGGCCGGTGAGTTTCTGGAGCCAAGGCAGTTGTCGTCTTCTGGTCTTCCTCTGCAGGGGTTTTCAGCTAGGCAGTCCTTCTTCTTGTAGTTGCAGGAATCTAATTTTCTAGGGTTCAGGGTAGCCCTTAAATACTAAATTTAAGGGCGTGTTTAGGTCTGGGGGGTTAGTAGCCAATGGCTACTAGCCCTGAGGGTGGGTACACCCTCTTTGTGCCTCCTCCCAAGGGGAGGGGGTCACAATCCTAACCCTATTGGGGGAATCCTCCATCTGCAAGATGGAGGATTTCTAAAAGTCAGAGTCACCTCAGCTCAGGACACCTTAGGGGCTGTCCTGACTGGCCAGTGACTCCTCCTTGTTGCTTTCTTTGTTCCCTCCAGCCTTGCCGCCAAAAGTGGGGGCCGTGGCCGGAGGGGGCGGGCAACTCCACTAAGCTGGAGTGCCCTGCTGGGCTGTGACAAAGGGGTGAGCCTTTGAGGCTCACCGCCAGGTGTTACAGCTCCTGCCTGGGGGAGGTGTTAGCATCTCCACCCAGTGCAGGCTTTGTTACTGGCCTCAGAGTGACAAAGGCACTCTCCCCATGGGGCCAGCAACATGTCTCTAGTGTGGCAGGCTGCTGGAACTAGTCAGCCTACACAGATAGTCGGTTAAGTTTCAGGGGGCACCTCTAAGGTGCCCTCTGTGGTGTATTTTACAATAAAATGTACACTGGCATCAGTGTGCATTTATTGTGCTGAGAAGTTTGATACCAAACTTCCCAGTTTTCAGTGTAGCCATTATGGTGCTGTGGAGTTCGTGTTTGACAAACTCCCAGACCATATACTCTTATGGCTACCCTGCACTTACAATGTCTAAGGTTTTGGTTAGACACTGTAGGGGTACCATGCTCATGCACTGGTACCCTCACCTATGGTATAGTGCACCCTGCCTTAGGGCTGTAAGGCCTGCTAGAGGGGTGTCTTACCTATACTGCATAGGCAGTGAGAGGCTGGCATGGCACCCTGAGGGGAGTGCCATGTCGACTTACTCGTTTTGTCCTCACTAGCACACACAAGCTGGCAAGCAGTGTGTCTGTGCTGAGTGAGAGGTCTCCAGGGTGGCATAAGACATGCTGCAGCCCTTAGAGACCTTCCTTGGCATCAGGGCCCTTGGTACTAGAAGTACCAGTTACAAGGGACTTATCTGGATGCCAGGGTCTGCCAATTGTGGATACAAAAGTACAGGTTAGGGAAAGAACACTGGTGCTGGGGCCTGGTTAGCAGGCCTCAGCACACTTTCAATTGTAAACATAGCATCAGCAAAGGCAAAAAGTCAGGGGGCAACCATGCCAAGGAGGCATTTCCTTACACCAGACTTTCTGCCCTGGCTGAAACTCAACCATAGCAGCCTTTTGGTCATACCACATCTTCTGGAGTTGTTGGCTGGCCTCAAGGTTTTTACTCGCCTTTTCCATGTACTCTGCCATCCTGGAACGTAGGCCTAGTACATAGTCCACTATATCTTGCTTAGGCTCATGAAGAGGTCTCTCCCAGCCTTCTTTCACAAGAGCAAGTGGTCCCCTTACAGGATGGCCAAACAGAAGTTCAAAGGGGGAAAACCCTACTCCCTTCTGAGGCACCTCTCTGTAGGCGAAAAGTAGACATGGTAAGAGGACATCCCATCTCCTTTTGAGCTTTTCAGGGAGCCCCCTGATCATGCTCTTCAATGTCTTGTTAAACCTTTCAACAAGACCATTGGTTTGTGGATGGTATGGGGTGGTGAATTTGTAAGTTACCCCGCACTCATTCCACATGTGTTTAAGGTATGCTGACATGAAGTTGGTACCTCTGTCAGAAACCACTTCCTTAGGAAATCCCACTCTGGTAAAGATACCAATGAGTGCTTTAGCTACTGCAGGGGCAGTAGTGAACCTAAGGGGAATTGCTTCAGGGTACCTAGTAGCATGATCCACTACTACTAGGATATACTGATTCCCTGAGGCTGTGGGAGGTTCAAGTGGACCCACTTTGTCCACTCCCACTCTTTCAAAGGGGACCCCCGCCACTGGAAGTGGAATGAGGGGGCCTTTGGATGGCCACCTGTCTTACCACTGGCTTGACAGGTGGCACAGGAGGCACAAAACTCCTTGACTTTCTGGGACATGTTGGGCCAATAGGATTGGTTGACTAACCTCTCCCAAGTCTTGGTTTGTCCCAAATACCCAGCAAGTGGAATGTCATGGGCTAAGGTCAGAATGAACTCCCTAAACTCCTGAGGCACTACCACTCTCCTAGTGGCACCAGGTTTGGGATCTCTTGCCTCAGTGTAAAGGAGTCCATCTTCCCAATAGACCCCGTGTGTTCCACTGACTTTTCCTTTTGTTTCCTCAGCAGCTTGCTGCCTAAGGCCTTCAAGAGAGGGACAGGTTTCTTGACCCTTACACAGCTGTTCCCTTGTGGGTCCCCCTGGGCCTAAGAGTTCAACCTGATAAGGTTCCAACTCCATGGGCTCAGTTCCCTCAGAGGGCAGAACTTCTTCCTGGGAAGAGAGGTTCTTTTTCTTTTGCTGTGCTGAAGCTGGTTCCCCAGTCTTCTTTCCTTTTCTCTTGGAGGGTTGGGCCATTTTCCAGGCTCCAACACTTCTTTTTTACCCTGAGCCTTGCACTGTGCCCTTGTCTTGATACACACCAGTTCAGGGATACCCAGCATGGCTGCATGGGTTTTGAGTTCTACCTCAGCCCATGCTGAGGACTCCAGGTCGTTTCCAAGCAAACAGTCTACTGGGATAGCATAGGAGACTACCACCTGTTTCAGGCCAGTGACCCCTCCCCATTCTAAAGTTACCATAACCATGGGATGTACTTTAGTCTGATTGTCAGCGTTAGTGACTGGATAAGTTTGTCCAGTCAGGTATTGTCCTGGGGAAACCAGTTTGTCTGTCACCATTGTGACGCTGGCACCTGTATCCCTCAGGGCTTCTACACTAGTCCCATTAACTAAGAGCTGCTGCCTGTATTTTTGCATATTAGTGGGCCAGGCAGCTAGTGTGGCTAAGTCCACCCCACCCTCAGAAACTAATGTAGCTTCAGTGTGAACCCTGATTTGCTCTGGGCACACTGTTGATCCCACCTGGAGACTGGCTATTCCAGTGCTAACTGGAGTAGTAGTAGAAGTGGAACCTTTCTTGGGACGGGCCTTGTCTCCAGTTTGGTGTCCCTGCTGATTACAGCTATAACACCAGGCCTTTTTGGGATCAAAGTTTTTACCCTTGTACCCAAATGTGGATTGTGAAGAGGCTTTGGACCCTCCCTCCTGAGCAGGGTTTTGGGGCCCTGTAGAAGACTCTTTACTTTTACCCTTGGATGTCTCAACACTCTTCCCCTGGGTAGTTTTGTGACCCCTTTCTTTTGGTCACCCCCTGTGGAAGTCATGGTCACCCTAGTCTTGTCCCAGTGGTCTGCCTTCTTTCCCAATTCTTGGGGAGAAACTGGACCTAGGTCTATCAGATGCTGATGCAGTTTATCATTGAAACAATTACTTAAAAGGTGTTCTTTCATAAACAGATTGTATAGCCCATCATAATCGTTTACACCACTGCCATTAATCCAGCCATCCAGTGTTTTGACTGAGAAGTCAACAAAATCAACCCAGGTCTGGCTCGAGGATTTTTTAGTCCCCCTGAACCTAATCCTGTACTCCTCAGTTGAGAATCCAAAGCCCTCAATCAGGGTAGCCTTCATGAGATCATAGGATTCTGCATCTTTTCCAGAGAGTGTGAGGAGTCTATCCCTACACTTTCCAGTGAACATTTCCCAAAGGAGAGCACCCCAGTGCGATCTGTTTACTTTTCTGGTTGTGCAAGACCTCTCAAAAGCTGTGATCCATTTGGTGATATCATCACCATCTTCATATTTTGTTACAATCCCTTTGGGGACTTTTAGCATGTCAGTATTCTCTCTGACCTATTTAAGTTGTTGCCACCATTGATGGGAGCTAAACCCATCTCTTGTCTTTCCCTTTCTATGGCTAAGAGCTGTCTCTCCAACGCCAATCTTTTTGCCATCCTGGCTAACAGGAGGTCATCTTCATTGGGGCTGCCCTCAATGCTTCCAGAGCTGTTGGACTCCCCTGTGGGAGAAGCAGCATCTCTGACTATCACTTGTGGAGTCAGGTTTGGAGGAACCCTGGTCTCCCTAACTAGGAGTAGAGGGGGGAAATTGTCCTCCACTTCACTAGCGTCATCCTCTGTAAGGGTATCTTCAGAGGGTTTGTCTCTAGCAAACTCTGCCAGAAGCTCCTGGAGCTGTACTTTGGTAGAGTTTGATCCAGTTTTATTCTTTTTGATTTTGCAGAGAGTCCTTAACTCTGACATCCTAAGATGTAGTTAATGGGTGAGGTTGAGCTCCACAACCATCTCTTCTGCAGTAGACATTATTTCTCTAAAAGTTGGGATACTTTTTAAGAATCTAAAACTATCGCTAGAACTTAATCCAAACTTTTACAAAACTTTTAAACTCTAAAAGAAATGCTAACAGGGACTAACACAAGGCCCTAGCAGGACTTTTAAAAATGTGGAAAATTGCTCAAATTTCAAAAATCAGTTTCTAATGACAGTTTTTTTAATTTAGTCATGTGATCAGGTATTGACTGAGTAGTCCAGCAAATGCAATGTCTTAGACCCCACCGCTGATCTACCATTGTAGGAAGTTGGCTCTGTATATACTATTTCAAAGTAAGAAATAGTGTGCACAGAGTCCAAGGGTTCCTCTTAGAGGTAAGATAGTGGCAAAAAGAGATAATTCTAATGCTCTATTTTGTGGTAGTGTGGTCGAGCAGTAGGCTTATCAGAGGGTAGTGTTAAGTATTTGTTGTACACACACCGGCAATAAATGAGGAACACACACTCAAACACTTACTCCAGGCCAATAGGTTCTGATATAGAAAAATATATTTTCTTAGTTTATTTTAAGAACCACAGGTTCAAGATTTACAAGTAATACTTCAAATGAAAGGTATTTCACTCAGGTATTCTAGGAACTTTGAATAATCACAATAGCATGTACAGTTTTGACAAAAATGGCAATAAGGTATTTTAAAAGTGGACACTGCAAAAATCAACAGTTCTTGGGGGAGGTAAGTAAATGTTAAGTTCACAGGTAAGTAAAACACTTACAGGGTTCAAAGTTGGGTCCAAGATAGCCCACCTTTGGAGGTTCAAGGCAACCCCAAAGTTACCACACCAGCAGCTCAGGGCCGGTGAGGTGCAGAGGTCAAAGTGGTGCCCAAAACACATAGGCTTCAATGGAAATAGGGGTGCCCTGGTTCCAGTCTTCCAGAAGGTAGGTACCTGCGTCCTCGGAGGGCAGGCCAGTGGGGTTTTGTAGGAAACTGGGGGGGACACAAGCAGGCACAGAAAGTACACCCTCAGCGGCACAGGGGCGGCCGGGTGCAGAGTGCAAACAGGCATCGGGTTTCTGATAGGAATCACTGGGGAGACCCGGGGGTCTCTTCAACGATGCAGGCAGGCACGGGGGGGCTCCTTGGGGTAGCCACCGTCTGGGCTAGGCAGAGGGGCGCCTGGGGGGCGCTCCTGCACTGAAGTTCGGTTCCTTCAGGTCCTGTGGGTTCCGGGTGCAGTGCTGGTTCCAGGCGTCGGGTTCCTTGTAGCAGGCAGTAGTGGTCAGGGGGACCCTCTGGATTTCCTCTGCAGGCGTCGCTGTTGGGGCTCCGGGGGGTCAACTCTGGCAGCTCACGGGCTCGCAGTTGCTGGGGAGTCCTCCCTGTAGTGTTAGTTTTCCGCAGGTCGAGCCGGGGGTGTCGGGTGCAGAGTGTAAAGTCTCACGCTTCCATCGGGAAACGTGTTGTCTTTAAAAGTTGCTTCTTTGTTGCAGTTTCTTGAACAGGGCCACTGTTCTTGGGAGCTTCTTGGTCCTTTAGATGCAGGGTAGTCCTCTGAGGCTTCAGAGGTCGCTGGACCCTGTTGGATGCGTCGCTGTTGCAGTTTTCTTCGAAGTAGGGAGACAGGCCGGTGGGGCTGGGGCCAGGTCAGTTGTCGTCTCCGTCTTCACTGCAGGGCTTCAGGTCAGCAGTTCTTCTTCTTCTTTAGGTTGCAGGAATCTATCTTCCTCGGTTCTGGGAGCCCCTAAATACTGAATTTAGGGGTGTGTTTAGGGCTTGGAGGGCAGTAGCCAATGGCTACTGTCCTTGAGGGTGGCTACACCCTCTTTGTGCCTCCTCCCTGTGGGGAGGGAGCACATACCCAATCCTATTGGGGGAATCCTCCTTCTACAAGATAGAGGATTTCTAAAAGTAAGAGTCACCTCAGCTCAAGACACCTTAGGGGCTGTCCTGACTAGGGGTGACTCCTCCTTGTTTTTCTCATTATCTCCTCCAGCCTTGCCGCCAAAAGTGTGGTCGGTGGCCGGAGGGGCAGGCATCTCCATTAGCTGGGATGCCCTGTGGCGCTGTAACAAAGGGGGTGAGCCTTTGAGGCTCACCGCCAGGTGTTACAGTTCCTGCAGGGGGAGGTGAGAAGCACCTCCACCCAGTACAGGCTTTGTTCCTGGCCACAAAGTGACAAAGGCACTCTCCCTATGTGTAACATACAAAGGTACACTGTTCCACACGTGCTCAAAATAGCCTAGGGCACCTGGGGTGTCAGGAGCAAGAGCCCTCAAGCATCACAATGGATGACTGGCATCATCATTGGGAATTGCTCCTCGCCAGGCCGGCGCTGCAACGCCTGACGGGCTCCCCTTAAAAAAGGGGGGCACTCAGCCATACTGTTCTGATGGTGACTCGTAAATTCGACCTAATCAGACAGATATGCCTATATTCAGGCACCAGCATACGCACGGAGAGAATGGAATGGAATATTAAAATTGGTTATTCATCCCAAAAAATATTTCATAACTTTAATCAATTCACTAGGATGAAGACCAAGATTAAAATCAAGAAGAAAGTAATAAACTGAGTGTTGATGCTCAATTACTCTCAAAGAACAACAAACTGCAGGGGACTATAATTATAATAGTACCCTTAAGTCAGGGTCGACATGTTTCGCGTCGGACGGTCCTCACGGATCCAATGACGCTTCATCAGGACCAATAGAATTTTTTTTTTTTAATCAATTCTTCTCCAATTCAAAAAAGGAAGTTGACGAAAAATCTATATATATACCGGTCACTTACATTTCAAGTAAACTGGCTAAGTCACAGTCAGGTCGCCCTAGGGGACAGAGAAAGGGTTTATTTAAAAAAAAAACAAAGAGTATATACATACACCTAATTATACCTCTTATTATGAATATCAAGGTGTAGGTGTGCTATCCTCATAAGGTGGGTCAAACAGTCATTAATATAGAAAACAGGCTTACCATCCCCCAATCAGGAAAGGGTTCCTTGAGAGGCACGTTGCGGGGACTTGGAAACACACTGCGTATTGGTAAACATAAGTCATCAACAAAAACCAAATCTATCATGTACATAGTTATGTGCATCGTGTGAGTGGTACCAAACGCTCTATTGATAATGCACAAAATTAGTGAGACCCATAGGTGCCACACACAGCAAAATGAATAACAGAACTAATTAGTGAGTCGAATTACATTAATGGATCACATTTAATCTGGTCCTCCATTCGAGTTAGTAAAAACCAGTGAAACACCATAAGTGCCACACAAGGAAAGTAGGTGTCAAAAAATGTAACAATAATGGTGTGCTCGAATAGATAAAAACTGGTGTCTCTCCGTAGTAGTGACAGTTAGGTAAAGTTACTCGCAAAATAAAGGAGCACTGAAACGAACGATATTACAAAGAGGTAAATCCGAGCAGGGCGGTGTTGTTTAGCGGCGTGTCGGCGCTCGTGAATTGAGCTGTCTAATCACACAATATTACTCACGTATTTCTCCAGGTCCGTCACTGGGGACCTACTCTCCCTATGTGGCCAGCAACATGTCTGGTGTGTGGCAGGCTGGCCAAAAACTAGTCAGCCCACACTGGAAGTCGGGTATGTTTTCAGGGGGCATCTCTAAGATGCCCTCTGGGTGTATTTTACAATAACGTGCACACTGGCATCAGTGTGCATTTATTGTGCTGAGAAGTTTGATACCAAACTTCCCAGTTTTCAGTGTAGCCATTATGGTGCTGTGGAGTACGTGTTTGACCGACTCCCAGACCATATACTCTTATGGTTACCCTGCACTTACAATGTCTAAAGTTTTGCTTAGACACTGTAGGGGCATAGTGCTCATGCACATATGCCCTAACATGTGGTATAGTGCACCCTGCCTTAGGGCTGTAAGGCCTGTTAGAGGGGTGACTTACCTATGCCACAGGCAGTGTGAGGTTGGCATGGCACTCTGAGGGGAGTGCCATGTCGACTTAGTCCTTTTCTCCCCACCAACACACACACAAGCTGGCAAGCAGTGTGTATGTGCTGAGTGAGGGGTTCCTAGGGTGGCATATGACATGCTGCAGCCCTTAGAGACCTCCCCTGGCATCAGGGCCCTTGGTACCAGGGGTACCAGTTACAAGGGACTTACCTGGGTGCCAGGGTTGTGGAGACAAAGGTACAGTTTAGGGAAAGAACACTGGTGCTGGGGCCTGGTTATCAGGGTCCCAGCACACTTTCAATCATAACTTAGCATCAGCAAAGGCAAAAAGCCAGGGGGTAACCATGCCAAGGAGGCATTTCCTTACAGCGCCTAAATGCAAAATTAAATATAGGGTGTGCAAAAGGGCGCAGGGGTTTCAATTAAGCCTTATTTACTGAATCTTGAACATGGAAGTCCAAAGCTTCCACTAGAAGTCCTTCCATATGCTGATCATATTGTCCAGCAGCATATTACTCATATTGCTCATCATCTGTAAATTGTTGGGCCATTTTCTTAAAGTGCAATGTTATTTTGTAGATATCAGAGGTCCCAATTGTATTGCACTGAAAATTTCAATAGGGGGACACTCAGGTGTTAAGAGGGCTTAAACAGGCCCTTAACGGTATTTATTACACTGACTTTTTTGAGGAGGGAGCACCAAATATCCCTTGGAGCCAGGCTCTCAATTAATTATTGCAGCCCCTTCGGGAGTAGGACGGTGGGGCGCTTGGAGCACAAAGGATTCCCTTTCTGCCGGTTAAACGTGCTCTCTCAGAACCCGAAAACGGTGCTGTGCCCATGCGCAAGACAAACGGCAGAAAGAGGACGAGTCGCGGGGCCTCTCTCCTCAATCAATCAATCAATCAATCATGTAATTTATAAAGCGCTACTCACCCGTCAGGGTCTCAAGGCGCTGGGGTGCGGAGCTACTGGTCGAATAGCCATGTTTTGAGGCGTTTCCTGAAAGTCAGGAGATCCTGGGTCTGGCGTAGGTGGAGCGGTAGGGAGTTCCAGGTCTTGGTGGTGAGGTGAGAGAAGGATCTTCCTCTGGCGGTGGTGCTGCGAATGCAGGGGACGGAGGCGAGGCTGGCGGACGGGAGTGTGGAAGGTGAGTCTGTCTTTGAGGTAGGCAGGACCTGTGTTGTGGAGGGCTTTGTGTGCGTGGGTGAGTAGTTTGAAGGTAATCCTCTTTGATACGGGTAGCCAGTGTAGGTCTCTGAGGTGGGCAGAGATGTGGTCGCTGCGTGGGACGTCGAGGATGAGTCAGGTGGAGGCGTTTTGGATACGTTGCATTTTCGTTTCTAGTTTGGCCGTGGTTCCTGCATAGGGTGCGTTGCCGTAATCCAGTTGGCTGCTGACCAGGGCGTGGGTGACTGTCTTTCTGGTTTCGATGGGAATCCACTTGAAAATCTTGCGGAACATGCGAAGGGTGTTGTAGCAGGAAAAGGAGACTGCGTTGACCTGCTGAGCCATGCTGAGTGCTGAGTCCAAGATGATTCCCAGGTTTCGTACTTGGGTGATGGGTGTGGGTGCGGCTCCTAGGGAGGTAGGCCACCAGGAATCGTTCCAAGCGGAGGGGTTGCTGCCGAAGATGAGGATCTCTGTTTTGTCTGTGTTTAACTTGAGGCGGCTTGATTCCATCCAGTTGGCGATGGCGTGAAGTCCATTGTGGAGGTTGTTTCTTGCGGTAGTAGGATCTTTCATGAGGGAGATGATCAGCTGGGTGTCGTCTGCATAGGATACTGTATTGATGTGGTGGGATTGTGCGATGTTGGCGAGAGGAGCCATGTAAACGTTGAAAAGTGTTGGGCTGAGGGAGGATCCCTGGGGGATACCATAGATGGTTTTGGAGGATTCGGACAGGTAAGGTGGAAGGCGGACTCCCTGGGTTCTGCCGGAGAGGAATGAAGAGATCCATTTGAGGGCCTTGCCGCGGATCCCAGCGTTGTGGAGGCGTGTTCGAAGGGTGTGGTGAGAAATGGTGTTGAAGGCTGCAGAGAGGTCCAGGAGGATGAGCGCTGCAGTTTCGCCTTCGTCGAGCATGGTCCTGATGTCATCTGTAGCAGCAAAGAGTGCGGTCTCAGTGCTGTGGTTCTTGCGGAATCTGGATTGGGAAGTATCGAGCGCTTTGCTGTCTTCCAGGAAGTGGGATAGTTGGCTGTTCACGATTTTCTCAATGACCTTCGCTGGGAAGGGGAGTAGGGAGATGGGCCGGTAGTTTTTGGGGTCATCTGGGTCTGCCTTGGGTTTCTTCAAAAGGGCGTTAACGTCGGCGTGTTTCCAGCTCTCCAGGAAGGTGGCTGTCTCGAAGGAGCTGTTGATGATGGCGCGGAGATGGGAGGTGATGATGTCGCTGGCTTTGTTGAAGATCTGGTGTGGGCAGGGGTCCAAGGGGGAGCCGAAGTGGATGGAGTCCATGGTGTTGATGGTGTCTTCATTGTTGACGTGGGTCCAGGCGCATAGAGGGTTGACGTTGCTTGGTGCGTTGGGTTCGTGGTTGTCTGTGGTTGGCTGGTGGGTCTGGGGTTCGAAGCTGTTGTGGATGTCATCGATCTTTCGACGGAAGTAAGTGGCGAGGGAGTTGCTGAGCTCCTGTGATGGCGGGGGTTCGTAGGAGCAGGGTCTGGGGTTGGAGAGTTCTTTGATGGTGCCGAAGAGCTCTCTGTTGTGAGCATTGGTGTCTATGCGGCTTTTGTAGTAGGTTCTTTTGGTGGTGCGGATCAGCTGGTGATGTTTGCAGATGGCAGTCTTAAGGGTGATGTGGTTGGATTCGGTAGGTACAAGGCGCCAGGTGTTCTCCATTCTTTGGCATTCCCATTTGGAGGCCTGTAGGTCGGGGGTGAACTAGCTGGCCTTGGATCTGTGGTGGATGTCCGAGGGTTGTTTGAGTAGCGCAAGGGTGTTGGCGCAGTCGTCTATCCATTGATGCAAGTTGGTGGCGGCTGAATTGGGGTCCCGGGTTCTAGGAGGAGGTGCCTGGGTGAGGGTGGAGATCAGCTGTTCTGTCGAGATTCTGTTCCAATAGCGGCAGGGGGGTTGAGTGGTGAGGTGGTGAGTGACCGGCTTCTGGAAGGAGAAATGGATGCAGCAATGGTCGGTCCAGTGGAGTTCGGTGGTGTGGCTGAAGGAGACGTGGTTGCTGGCTGAGAAGATGGGGTCGAGTGTGTGTCCTGCGGTGTGGGTGGGCGACGTGACGAGTTGCTTGAGGCCGAGGTTGGCGAGTAGGTTGGTGGTGTTGATATCGTTGTTGTTTTCTAGGTGGAAGTTCAGGTCACCGAGGAGGATGTAGTCAGTTGACGCGAGGGCTTGGGCGCTGATGATGTCGGCGCAGAATTGAGGTCGGGGGCCCGGCGGTCTGTAGACCAGTGTTCCTCTGAGGGTGGTGTTGGCGTTGACGTGGATTTTGAAATGGATGTGCTTGGCGGAGTTGATGGTGTTGTGGGAGCTGGTAGAGACTCTGATGGTGCTTTTGTGGACTATGGCGATTCCTCCTCCTGGTTTGTTGGTGGCGGTCTCTTCTAGTGATCTTGTAGCCTAGCCTTCAGTATGGCTATGGCTATGTCTGGTTCCAAGGCCGAATTCATCCAGGTTTCGGTGAGAAATGCGACGTCAGGTGATGATGAGGTCAGTAGGTACCAGAGTTCGATTGCGTGCTTGTGGACAGAGCGGGTGTTGAGCAGAATGCAGCTGAGGTGGTTGTCTGCGGCTCTGTATCAGAGCTTAGTGGTTAGGGTGCAGGTGAAGTTGCAGGCTCTGCAGGAGAAGGGTCCTTTGGTGTGCTTCGGAGTGGACTGGAAGCAGATGGAGGAGTGTCCTGGATTGAGGGCGTGGAGGTCATTGGCTGTGTAGCGGTGATTGGTGGTGCAGGGGCGCGTGGGCCAGGGGGACTGGCGCTGGGCGCGGACAGCTGCAGACGGGCTTGCCTTAGGCGAACCTTTGGCGCACCCGCGCCACGGCTGCCATATGAGGGGAGGTGGGAGGGAGTGGCAGCAGGGAGGAGAGAGGGGAACAGCGAATATGAGAGCAGGGGGGCGGGGCCGCAGGGACGCAGCGGCAGGGGTCGAGGGGAGCGGGAAAAAAACAAACAAAAAAAAACGAAGAATCCAAAACACAGGCACCTGGAGCAGAGGCAGCGGTGCAGGGGAGGGACCTGCCTGAAGCAGGGTCAAGGGTCGCTCTCCTCATCGCGCCGCGGCTACCATATGAGGGGAGGTGGGAGGGAGTGGCAGCAGGGAGGAGGGAGGGGAACAGCGAATGGGAGAGCAGGGGGGCGGGGACGCAGCGGCGGGAAAAGAGAACTGAAGTGGAGGGGGGTGGGGCCGCGGGGAAAAAAAAAAAAGAATCCAAAACACGGGCTCCTGGAGCAGAGGCAGCGGTGCAGGGGAGCGACCTGCCTGAAGCAGGGTCAAGGGTCGCTCTCCTCACTGCGCCGCGGCTGCCATATGAGGGGAGGTGGGAGGGAGTGGCAGCAGAGAAGAGGGAGGGGAACAGCGAATGGGAGAGCAAGGCGGCAGGGCTGCAGGGACGCAGCGGCGGGAGAAGAGAACTGAAGTGGAGGGAGGGGGGCGGGGACGCAGCGGCAGGGGCCGAGGGGAGCGGGAAAAAAAAATAAAGAATCCAAAACACGGGCACCTGGAGCAGAGGCAGGGGTGCAGGGGAGCCACCTGCCTGAAGCAGGGTCAAGGGTTGCTCCTCCCCACTCCCCCCCCCCCGCAGCAACTCCTCACCCGCTAACAGCAAACCTCAAGTGCCAATACAACAATGAAGGTAGCGCGCGGAGCTCGTTAATTAAAGCAATAATTATTAGGTGCCTGAAGGCAATAAGCCCTGCTGCACTGAATAAACAAACACAGGTTAAGGGTAATAAAGAAATGTACTTAGCTCTGCATTAAGCAGCGAAAAAAGAGGATGGACTATGGTGGTTTAGATCTAAATATGGATGGTGGGCCCTTATTTGGGGGGGGCATAGGGAGGCTGTGGGTCTCTTGGGAAATGTAGTATTTTTTTTATTGCCTGCTGTGTGTTGACAGTAAAGAAAGAGAAAGCATAATCCGAAGACCAGCCATGATGAGCAAGGCAGCCATTTTCAAGTGGAGTTGTTGCTGCTCAGCGAGGTGTATGGTGGACACAGCAATATTAAATTACAATTACTTTAGGCAAAAAAAATACACATTTAGCAATAAAAGAACATTGTGGGAGAAACTCTTACTGAAATAAGAACTTAGATTTGATAACCGGGCTATTTCTCGCAGACCATGTCGTTGATACAAGAGCACATCCAGTAGAGAAAGGACAACGTTATGCTCTATAGTTAAAGTACGTTGCGGATCGTAGCCATTTTGGATAAGGATGACGGCAGTAGACCGATTACAATTTCTAAAATTGCAGCCATTTTTAAAAGGGGTTCTGCCTCGTCGAGGGCATCACAGCCTTTCTAGTCTAGTAGCCGTTTTGCATTGGGCTACTTGTCCCGTCAGTACTATAGACCAAAAGGGTTGGTAGCCATTTTATCTCGGGCTTCCATCCCTCCTCCCCCTTTAACTCTTCGCGGGAACGTGAGCGCGCTTTGGTGCCGGTGCGCGCCCTGCCTTGGGTGTCCCAAAGCTCCCGCGCTCTCCATTTCCTGTGTTTCTCACGCGAGCTATTGGGGGATCCTGCGGTTTCTTTTTGGCGCACTTTTGTAGGCCTCTGCGGGTCCCCGGGCTCGCGTGATCTTTCGGGCCGCTGTCCAAGCACCTCTGCCTGGAAGCATGGCAGTCACTCTGGACAAGGAAGCCTATTATCGAAGAGTGAAGCGCCTTTACAGTAACTGGAAGGTGAGGCTTTAATGTGTTCCTTAGAGGCGACCAGAAGCGACGGGCCGTTCGGGATTAGTGCATGCAACCTGGGAGCAAGGAGGGTGAAGGAGTGAGAGCAGGAGCTCTAGCCCCGGGATTTTACTTTCGATGTATTTAGGCGTTCGTTATTGTTCATTTTGATGGGCCTTTTTACCTGCAACGAACAGTATTTGCTTGTTCGTACTTTAATAGGTGTTATTGTCACAGTAGATGAGGTTGAAATGCACTCGACTAAGTAAAATAATCTATTTCCTACTAAAAGTATTTCCAGTGTACACTTGCAGCAATGTGTTAGTCATCTTCCACCACCCTAACGCGTAACAGGGTCACCCATACTTATGAAACTACCCCACTAGCATCCCCCAAGAAGTGCCTCCTCAAAGTGGCAGCTCTCAAAGGAGCTTTGCAGCACACTGAAATAAAAACGTATTTATACTGTCCCACTGGTTCGCCTAGGTTAGGCTGAAACACTAGTGACTGACAGTGCTGAGTAAGGCAAAACCATGAAACACATGGAGTTGGCCGTAACAATAACGTGGAGCCCATCAGTCTAGGTAGCTGGTCGTATTGGAGAAAAGGGGGGCAAATAATCTCCCACTCTGGACACGGGCGGTACCAGCTGGGGAAACTATCAGTGTTTCAGGAAGGGGAACGTGCAGTCAATTATTCAGGCTGTTCTGGAGAAAGGACACAAAATGTTGTGATAAAGTGAGGGTGTAGTGTTGCATATGATGACCCTGATGAAGGTAGTTGGCCATGTCAAGGAAAGTGTGTAGATTCATTTTCCTTAGATAGTTTGGTGGCAAAGAGAAGTTGTGACTAGGACACTCACTTTTAGGGCAAGATCACCCTTGTTGAACATACGTTATGCGGTGCCCTGTGGAAAAGAACATTGACTGTCAGGCCAGTGGCAGTTAATTTTTATTTAGTTTCAACTGGTGTATTTCAGTGTAAGAAAGGAATACAGTAAGGTTTTTGACTTCGTCCAGACGTCTGGTCATCGCTTATAAATGGTTTTCTGTGCAGTGTTGAGCGTGCACACACATACTTAATCAACATATCCTCACTGTTAAATTTGGGATATCACTAGGCATAGTGAAATAGTAAATGTTAATTTCTTGAGTTGCTTACTTTTGATGAACTTCTTCCCTTTTTTTATTATTATTTTTTTTTTTTTAAACACAAGTCGCACAGCTGACCTAAACAGCAGATTTATGCAGAGCCTATGCGATGTGCCACTGACATTAGACTGGCCTGCAGCCCTATAATCTACATGTAGACTGGGAAATTCATTGTCTTTTGAAAGCAAAAGCGCATGGCTACCAACGAAGGTTCCTCAGTGCTGATCTCTTTATACGATGTACCAAGGCGTCAGCACAGGAACTATTGCGGTGCCCGGGAAGGAAACAGCCAGATTTTAAGAGCTTTGCGGAAGGTTGTAAGGTAATTACACATTCTTAAAGAATAGGTTAGGGTGTGCCATAGTTTAGGTCCCAGATAAGCAAACCACCGACCTCCTTGGTGGGTTCTCTTGATTCTTGGGACCTTCGCTAGGGTCTGAGAGCTGGAGCGGAGTGAACGACTCAGAGTATACCATGAAACCAGACAACGCAGATACAAGGGGCCTGTGTTAAAAAGGCATTTATGCTTAAAGCAAAGAGCTTTGAATTGTCCGTCACTCAACAGGCAGCCAATAACGAGTATGAAACAAAGTGTCCGAGGAAGAATTTCTAGGAAGGTGAAGGCGAAGTCTAGCTGCCACATTTTGAACAGTGTGGAGTCGTTTTAATAAAAAAATTTCAACTCCCAAATGGAGTTGAATCCGGAAATTACCAGCACTTGGATTACGTATCTTTGAGGTGGTGTTGGAAGATGCATCAGAACCTTCTTGAGCCACTTCAAGATGTCAAAACAGGTACCAACAACTTAATCTATTTGATGGTCCATATTCAGGTTGTCCACACCTCCAGGTTTTTTACAACATGTGTCGGTAATGAGGTGTGACCCAAGATGTCTGGCCACACATGAGGACCCCAGAGTCGGCCATGGTTGCCCACAAGTAGAAGCTCCATCCTATTTATCTCCATTTAACTTAAAGGCATTTGCATTCGTTCCAAGCTACCACTTGGCCAAGACAGGTGTTTAGAGGTTATGTCTGATTGTTGTAAGGAAATGCCTCCTTGGCATGGTTACCCCCTGACATTTTGCCTTTGCTGATGCCAAGTTATGATTTGAAAGTGTGCTGAGGCCTGCTAACCAGGCCTCAGCACCAGTGTTCTTTCCCTAAAACTGTACCTTTGTCTCCACAGTTGGCACACCCTTGCATCCAGGTAAGTCCCTTGTAACTAGTACCAAGGCCCCTGATGCCAGGGAAGGTCTCTAAGGGCTGCAGCATGTCTTTTGCCACCCTAGGGACCCCTCACTCAGCACAGACACACTGCTTGCCAGCTTGTGTGTGCTGGTGGGGAAAAAATGACTAAGTCGACATGGCACTCCCTCAGGGTGCCATGCCAACCTCACACTGTCTATGGCATAGGTAAGTCACCCCTCTAGGAGGCCTTACAGCCCTAAGGCAGGGTGCACTATACCACAGGTGAGGGCATAGGTGAATGAGCACTGTGCCCCTACAGTGTCTAAGCAAAACCTTAGGCATTGTAAGTGCAGAGTAGCCATAAGAGTATATGGTCTGGGAGTCTGTCATACACAAACTCCACAGCACCATAATGGCTGCACTGAAAACTGGGAAGTTTGGTATCAAACTTCTCAGCACAATAAATGCACACTGATGCCAGATGCCCCCTGAAAACATACCCGACTTCCAGTGTGAGCTGACTAGTTTTACCAGCCTGACACACACCAGACATGTTGCTGGCCACATGGGGAGAGTGCCTTTGTCATTCTGTGGCCAGGAACAAAGCCTGTACTGGGTGGAGGTGCTTCTCACCTCCCCCTGCAGGAACTGTAACCCCTGGCGGTGATCCTCAAAGGCTCACCCCCTTAGTTACAGTGCCACAGGGCACCCCAGCTAGTGGAGATGCCCGCCCCTCCGGCCACTGCCCCCACTTTTGCGGCAAGGCTGGAGGAGATAATGAGAAAAACAAGGAGGAGTCTCTACCCAGTCAGGACAGCCCCTAAGGTGTCCTGAGGTGGCTCTGACTTTTAGAAATCCTCCATCTTGAAGATGGAGGATTCCCCCAATAGGATTAGGGATGTGATCCCCCTCCCCACCGGGAGGAGGCACAAAGAGGGTGTAGCCACCCTCTGGGCTAGTAGCCATTGGCTACTATCCCCCCCCAGACATAAACACACCCCTAAAGTGAGTATTTAGGGGCCCCCAGAACCAAGGAAGATAGATTCCTGCAACCTGAAGACGAAGAAGGGAAGAAGCACTGCTGACCTGAAGCCCTGCAGAGAAGACAGAGACGCCAACTGCCTTGGCCCCAGCCCTACTGGCCTGTCTCCTCACTTCAAGAAAAACTGCAACAGCGACGCGTTCCCCAGGGTCCAGGGACCTCTGAAGCCTCAGAGGACTACCCTGCATCTAAAAAGGACCAAGAAACTCCAGAGGACAGCGTCCCTGTTCCACAAAGACTGCAACTTTTAAAGACCACGCGTTTCCTGCCAGAAGCGTGAGACTTTCCACTCTGTACCCGATGCCCCCGGCTCGACCTGCAGAAAACTAACTCTGCAGGGAGGACTCCCTGGCGACTGCGAGTCTGTGAGTAGCCAGCGTTGAGCCCCCACCGCAACGCCTGCAGAGGGAATCCAGAGGCTCCCCCTGACCGCCTGCTTCAGGGAACCCAACGCCTGGTAGACACAGCACAGCAGCCCCCCAGGAACTGAGAGAACCTAACTCCATTGCAGGAGCGACCCCCAGGTGGCCCTCTTCGTAGCCCAGGTGATGGCTACCCCTAGGGCCCCCCTCCCTTTGCCTGCCTGCATCGCTGAAGAGACCCCTGGGTCTCCCATTGAATCGTATTGCAAACCAGATGCCTGTTTGCACTCTGCACCCGGCCGCCCCTGTGCCGCTGGGGGTGTACTTTCTGTGCCTACTTGTGTCCCCCCGGTGCCCTACAAAACCCCCCGGGTCTGCCCTCCAAAGTCGCGGGTACTTACCTGCTGGCAGACTGGAACCGGGGCACCCCTATTTCCATTGAACCCTATGCGTTTTGGGCACCACTTTGACCTCTGCACCTGACCGGCCCTGAGCTGCTGGTGTGGTAACTTTGGGGTTGCCTTGAACCCCCAACGGTGGGCTACCTTGGCCCCAACTTTGAACCCTGTAAGTGTCTTACTTACCTGTGAACCTAACAACGACTTACCTCCCCAGGAACTGTTGAATTTTGCACAGTGTCCAATTTTAAAATAGCTTATTGCCATTTTTGCCAAACCTGTACATGCTATTGTGATGATTCACAGTTCCTAAGATACTTGAGTGAAATACCTTTCTTTTAAGGTATTGTTTGTAAATCTTGAACCTGTGGTTCTTAAAATAAACTAAGATAAGATTTTTCTATATAAAAACCTATTTGCCTGGAATTGTCTTTGTGTGTGTTCCTCATTTGTTTATTGTGTGTGTACAACAAATGCTTAACACTACCCTCTGATAAGCCTACTGCTCGACCACACTACCACAAAATAGAGCCTTAGAATTATCTCTTTTTGCCACTATCTTACCTCTAAAGGGAACCCTTGGACTCTGTGCATGCTATTTCTTACTTTGAAATAGTGCATACAGAGCCAACTTCCTACAATTGTCCTGAGAAGTTGAGGGTACCACAATTTGGATGCCATCTGCAAAGGAAAATAGGGTAAGCCCATTGGATTTCACAGTCTCTGCTAGTGAACTCATAAAAAGATTAGATAAGAGAGGGCTGAGAAACGACGCCCTGTGGCAATCCGTAATGTAAGTGGTGGTGTTTGGATCTCTGCTGTTGTAAATGGATCTTGAAGGAATGTCATGATAGGAAGGAGCTCAGTCAAGCTAGGGCTGTTCCCTGTAACCCTACGTTACTCAATCTGGACAGCAGAATAGCATGGTTCACAGTATCAAATGCAGCCCTGACATCTAAAAGGCTCCGTGCCGCTTTGCCGCCTTTATCTAATTGACAGCGCAATTATTCTGTTACACCAAGCAAGGCAGACTCTGTACTATGTTCTGCCCTAAAACCTGATTGAGAGGGATGTAGTCAACTATTAGATTCCACAAAAGAACCAAGTTTATGATTGACGTGTTTCTCCCAACACCTTAGCTTGTAGAGGCAGGAGAAAGATTGGCCTATAGTTGGACCAGATCAAAGTGTCAAAATTGGCTTTAAATTTTTTTTTTTAACAAAATGGTAACCAAGGCCCGCTACCACGCTAAGGGGACAGTACCCTCAATACTCGCAGGAATAGGATTGTTCAAGCTTACCCATTATTGCGGGAGAACATGGATCAAGAGGTGAGCCTGAACTAATTGCAGCCAGGAGAGTGCCGAATAAAGTCATGTCTAATGCATCACGAGTCCAGGGTGCAAGAGGTAGCAGTAAAATCCGTAACTAGACTAACCCCCTTTTGAGCCAGTGAAGGACGACTGAATATCATCCCCTTTTAAAAATAAATAAACAAAATAATTCAGCTACTTTTTTATTTTTGAGTTTGTGTGAGCGGTATGGTAGGGGCTTTATTGTTCTGGTCCGAAAGATTCTTCATAACCCTTAAAATAGTTTGAGGGCGGTATTTGCTGCCTCAATTTTATCAGAGAAAAACTTTATCTTGGCTGTCCTACGTGCCAGCTGATAATTTTTTTTTAAAGCCACTTGATATCTTGATTTGTCTTCACAGCTATAGGACTGTCTTCATCTTCTTTCCAGCTGTTTGCACAATTTTGTTTTGTTGAAGTAGAGAGTTACTGTACCATGGTGCAGGCGGATAAATACGCTTGGCACAAGAAGTTCAAGTGAAGATCTCAGCCAGACATCCAAGGTCTGGGAGTCTGTTTCTGCATGATTGCCCTGCGTCAGGCCAGAAACCTTTAATGGAGAATTCAAATTTGAAATGTCAAGGTGATACCAACATTTTACTATGTTTGTGCCCTGCTTTTCTCTGCCATGAAGTCCTAATTTCAAATATATAGAAAACGGAACAGCAACGTGATCAGACCAATTAAGAGGAATACGTTAGTCAGCCGATATATCACTAAGATGAGTAAATATGCTATCTAGCATATGGCCAGTGCGATGAGTTTGAGCAGTTGTGAGCAGATGAATACTACGGGCAGCAAAATCATCTATGATGGACAAAGCCGTATTGCAGTTGGTTTTCTCAAAGTAAATGTTCAAGTCACCTAATATGGTGAAATTTGAACATTTAAGAATATGAGGTGCCAGCGCATCAGAAATCTCAGGGTTCCAGGTGCCCGCACTGCCAGGTGGCAATACATTAAAGCACCAGACATCATGAAATCTTTTGTTAAGGACATTGCAAAATGAAAACCTTCAGTTTGGGATTGTCAATTTCTCTATTTTTCCTACTTAATCTTCTTTAAAAAAAAGTATGGCAGCGCCTCCTTTTTATCTTCACAATCTAATTTCAGGATCCTATATGAAGGAGGGGTGGAATTCACTTCCGACCCAGAAGCTTCACTGAGCCAAGTTTCAAGTGTAGGAAACTTGCTCTTTATATAGTAGTCCCAAAAAGGTTCACTTTTTGAAGAGTTCAAGCAAACCCCAGGGTAATTAGAGGCTCAAATGACACCCCAAATGCTCTCTTTTGTGGTAGTGTGGGTGAATAGTTAGGCATATCAGAGGGTAGTGCTTTCCTTGTATTGCACACACAAAGGCAGTAGGCAAGACACACCCAATAAAGAAATCCATCACCAACTTATAAAAATAACGTACTTTTATATAAATTTTGGTACCTAGATCATAAGAATTGGGTGCCGTTTCGAGCAATGAATTTTTACAGTTTTCAAAAGTCAACAGTGCAGTTTTCTGCGCAGTTTTCCTATGGGAGAAAAACATATACTACATACGGGTACTTAGCAGCGACTTACAGGAGGACCCATCTTCTGTAGTTAACTGTGGGGCAAGGTCCAAGGCAGCTCCAACTGGTCACTTTGGGAGACACTGGGGCGTCCGAGTGCAGAGATGCTTTGCAGCATTGGTGCCCTAATGTTATCTTATGTGAAAAGAAACACATACTGCATTTAGGCACTGACTTATAGGCTTGTTCTTCGGGTGTTAAGCAAGGGGCAAGGTCCAAGGCCACACCAGCAGTTCACCTTGGGCGTTATGGGTTGTCCAGCTACAGAGGTGTGTTAAGGCGTCTGATGTCCATTCACTTCAATAGAAATCGGTCTGGAATAGGCTGCATCCAGGGACTGGGTGGCCAGTGTGGGGAACCCACGCTTTCTCGATCCTTGACATCCCCTGTGTAGTAAGCTGGCCCTCTAAGGGGTACGTCACTACTGTGTAAAGTGTCCAATGAGTGGACAGGGGTTTCTATGCAATCCCAAAGTGCCCTATTTGGAGTAGTATGATTGAGCATCCATGGAGTTAACACAGAGGAGTGCTAGACATCCACAAATACAATAGTCAATAAATGAGACACAACTCAAGAAGGAAATCTATACCAATTTATAAAAAATAGCAAGTATCTTTATATATGTTTAGGTATCAGAGGAAAATTGTTCAGGTAAGTACATTTTTAGGTAGGATTTTTTTCACTTTAAAAAGTGGACTCTGCAGTTTCTGAGTTCTGCAATGTTATCCTATCAGAGAAAGAACAAGTTCTGCAAACAGGAAGGGTGAAAAACAGTGTCTGGTGCCCAATGCGTTTCATTGGAGATTGCTCACTGCGAAAAGTGGCCAGGAAGCCAGTCTGGCTGAATCAACAGCGAGGCTCAGGCCTCACAATGCTGCGTGTTGCACCCTATTCCCGAACAAGCTTTTGTTCTGGGCCTCCTGAGAACAGAAGGCTCTCAGGCTAGGGGTCTAGAACAGTGTCTTGGGTGGCAGTCTGGTTGAAACCAGTCAGTAAGCACACCAGAGGCTGGTAGATTTTCATGGGGCACCTCTAAGGTGCCCCCTGGGTGCATTTATTGATAAATCAAACACTGGCACCTGTGTTGGTTCACCAATACAAGATGTTTGGTCCTCTTCTCGGCTCAGGGGCAATTGGTGCAGAGGTGTCTGTTTGGTGTTGCGTTATCCTTACTGGAGTGGTAGTGGTAGAGGGTGGGCTCTGTGCAGAGGCTGCAGGTGTCGTAGGGGAGTCCAGAAGGGGTGAAATCATGATGGACTCATACTCTGGAGGGCTGGGGGACCTTGTTGGCACCAGTGGGCCACTTCAACTCAGGTCAGAGACAACATGTGAAGTGATGACTTTAGGTGTCGGGTTTTGGCAGTTCTAGAGGCTTCAGCGTCCCTTCTTTGGAGTTTGCAGTCTTCCTAGGTTTTCAGAGAGACAGCTGCAGGACGAGTTGACTTTGGTGCAGATTTTTGATGATGGAAGCAGACAGGCTGATGGGGTTGGTACCAGGTCAGCTGTTTCTTTTCTCTTCTGCTTTTGCAGCTCTTAAGAGTCCTTGGCCGTCTTAGGTCATCAGGATCTGCTTCTCTGGTGCCAGATGCTTCCCTAAATACTGAATTTAGGGGTGTTATGGGTGGTCGCCAATGAGCTACTGTCCAGTGGGGTCACGTCACCCCATATTATGAGAACTTCCTGTGGGAAGTGTGCATAACCCTGTCCCAGAATTCCTACGTATGCCACCTGAAAGATGGCTACCTTTGAATAATCGTGTTGACCTCAGCTTACCCCGCCTTAGGGACGGTACTGACCCGAGGGTGGCATACCTACCGTACTAGCTTCCTCTGTTGTGAGGGGGAGCCTAGATTCACATTGCAAAGGCAGCGGCCCTTTGAGGGTTGCCCCCCAGGAAGACTGATCACAGGTCATCCTGTGGAAGTAGGTGTTACACCCTTTTCCCGGATAGGCTTTTGTTCTGGGCCTCTTGAGAGCAGAAGGCTCCCAGGCTAGGGGGCCAGAACAGTGTCTCAGGTGGGAGGCTGGTAGAAACCAGTCAGCAAGCATACCAAAGGCTAGTAGACTTTCAAGGGGAACCTCTGTGGCACCAGCGTTGGTACACCAGTACAAGTTATTGATGCCAAATTCCTAGTTTCAGTGCAGCCATCATGTAGCTGGGGAGCTTGTACTGAACAGTCAGTGTCCAGCACGTGTACTTGAAATGGCTTTCCTATTCACTCTACTCAGACTATGTCTGAGAATCGACAAAGACCTAGCAAAGGGCATATCTGCTCTTGCAGGTGTGTCCTCACATGTAATATAATGTTCGGTGGCATGTGTAGCTGCAGATACACATGCTGTGCATAGTCCGCCGTCTGGTGTTGGGTCGGAGTGTTACAAGTTGTTTTTCTTCGAAGAAGTCTTTTCGAGTCACGAGACCGAGGGACTCCTCCCACTTCGGTTCCATTGCGCATGGGCGTCGACTCCATCTTAGATTGTTTTTTTTCCGCCATCTGGTTCGGACGTGTTCCTTTTCGCTCCGTGTTTCGGGTCGGAAAGTTAGTCGGAATCAACAGAAAATTCGTCGGTATTGTTTCGTTCGGTATCGGGATAGTTAGGGCACATCGACACCGAGCCTTAAAGAGCTCCGGTAGCCCTTCGGGGTATTTTCGATCCCCCGTCGGGGCCTGGTCGGCCCGACCGCGTGCAACATCGAGACTGATGGAACGGACCCCGTTCCGATTCTGTCCTAAATGCCACAGTAAATATCCTTATACAGACCAACATTTGGTCTGTAACTTGTGCCTGTCCCTCGAGCACAAGGAAGAGTCGTGTGAGGCCTGTCGCGCGTTTCGGTCGAGAAAAACGCTCAGGGACCGAAGAGCCAGGAGGTTGCAGATGGCTTCCACGCTGACAGGACAACAAGGGTTCGAGGAGGAGGAAGAAGAAGAAACTTTCTCCATCCGCGATTCGGATTCCGAAGAATTCGACGTCGACGACCAACCAACCGCGAGTAAGACGTCGAAAGAAAGATCACACGACAAAACAGACAAAGCCCAGGGGACGCCACTGCCAACAGGCCATGGCATAACCCATAAAGTAGATGACCGTCCATCGGCACAGAAAAAGGGCGAGCTGGTGCCGAAGTCGTCCGACTCAGGTCGAGACACAGGCATGCAATACTCTCGGGACCGAGAGAGTGGTGCAGAAAAGGCTCGGCACCGAGACAGCGGCACCGAAGCTGCTCGGCACCGAGACAGCGGCACCGAGACAGCGGCACCGAAGCTGCTCGGCACCGAGACAGCGGCACCGAGACAGCGGCACCGAAGCTGCTCGGCACCGAGACAGCGGCACCGAGACAGCGGCACCGAAGCTGCTCGGCACCGAGACAGCGGCACCGAAGCTGCTCGGCACCGAGACAGCGGCACCGAAGCTGCTCGGCACCGAGACAGCGGCACCGAAGCTGCTCGGCACCGAGAGGCCAAGACACCTAAAAAGAGAAAGATCTCGTCGGAGCCGAAAACACCCAGCAACCAAACCAAAAACCAGTTCCTACTCAGAGGAACAATCACTGTCCTCCCAACTAAAAAGACACAGATTTGAGGAGGAATTACAAACTACAGAGACAGATCACACGCAAAAGCGGATCTTTATCCAAAGGGGTACAGGGAAAATCAGCACTCTTCCCCCAATCAGAAGGAAAAGGAAACTTGACTTCCAGCAACAAGACATGCCACCACAAGCAAAGGTGGTAAAGAGGGTAACTCCACCACCCTCTCCACCACAGTCAACTCATGTATCACCGGCACAAACTCCACCACAATCACCAGCTCATACCACCATGAGCCAGGATGATCAGGAAGCATGGGACCTCTATGACTCTCCAGTATCGGACAATAGTCCAGAGTCGTACCCAACTAAACCCTCACCACCTGAGGACAGTACAGCATATGCACAGGTGGTAGCTAGGGCAGCCGAATTTCATAATGTATCTCTACATTCGGAGCCTATTGAGGATGACTTCCTCTTTAACACCCTGTCCTCCACCCACAGCCATTATCAAAGCCTTCCCATGCTCCCGGGAATGCTAAGGCATGCTAAACAGATTTTCAAGGAGCCTGTTAAAAGCAGAGCAATCACTCCAAGGGTGGAGAAAAAATACAAGGCACCACCCACAGACCCTGCTTTTATTACCTCACAACTGACACCAGATTCGGTAGTCGTGGGAGCAGCTCGTAAAAGAGCCAACTCGCATACATCAGGCGACGCACCACCTCCGGACAAGGAGAGCCACAAGTTTGATGCAGCTGGGAAAAGGGTTGCAGCACAAGCTGCAAATCAGTGGCGCATCGCCAACTCGCAAGCACTCCTAGCGCGATACGACAGGGCCCATTGGGACGAGATGCAGCATCTCATCGAGCACCTCCCCAAAGAATTCCAGAAACAAGCGAAACAAGTGGTTGAAGAGGGGCAAATTATCTCCAACAACCAAATACGTTCTTCTATGGATGCAGCAGATACAGCTGCAAGAACAATAAATACTGCTGTGACAATAAGGAGGCACGCATGGCTGCGCACATCTGGCTTCAAACCTGAGATACAACAGGCAGTACTCAATATGCCGTTCAATGAACAGCAATTATTTGGCCCAGAAGTGGACACTGCAATTGAAAAATTAAAGAAAGACACTGACACAGCCAAAGCCATGGGCGCACTCTATTCCCCGCAGGGCAGAGGCACATTTGGCACATTTCGCAAAACAACTTTCAGAGGAGGGTTTCGAGGTCAAGCCACAGAAGCCAGCACCTCACAAACAAGACCACCTACCTACCAGGGACAATATCAGAGGGGTAGCTTTCGAGGCCAATACAGAGGGGGCCAGTTCCCAAGAAACCGGGGAAAATTTCAAGGTCCCAAAACCCCTCAAAATAAACAGTGACTCACAGGTCACACAACCCCTTCACACAACACCAGTGGGGGGAAGACTAAGCCAGTTCCATAAATCATGGGAGGAAATAACAACAGACACTTGGGTCTTAGCAATTATCCAACATGGTTATTGCATAGAATTTCTCCAACTCCCTCCAAACGTCCCACCGAAAACACACAATATGTCACAACAGCATATAGACCTTCTAGAACTAGAAGTTCAAGCATTACTGCAAAAAGACGCAATAGAATTAGTACCAAAAACACAAAAGAACACAGGAGTTTACTCACTGTACTTTCTAATACCAAAAAAGGACAAAAGTCTAAGACCAATATTAGATCTCAGAACACTAAACACCTACATCAAATCAGACCACTTTCACATGGTCATGTTACAAGACGTAATACTACTACTGAAACAACAAGACTACATGACAACGTTAGATCTAAAAGACGCGTATTTCCACATACCGATACATCCCTCGCACAGGAAATACCTAAGGTTCGTATTCAAAGGAATACATTACCAATTCAAAGTGTTGCCATTCGGATTAACAACAGCACCAAGAGTCTTTACAAAATGTCTATCAGTAGTAGCTGCACATATCAGGAGGCAGCAAATACACGTGTTCCCGTACCTAGACGATTGGTTAATCAAGACCAACTCGCTAACAAAGTGTTCACACCACACAGATTATGTTATACAAACCCTTTACAAACTGGGTTTCTCCATCAACTATGCAAAGTCACACCTTATGCCGTGTCAAACACAGCAATACTTAGGAGCGACAATCAACACAACAAAAGGGATAGCCACTCCAAGTCCACAAAGGGTTCAAAATTTTCACAAGGTGATACAAGCTATGTATCCAACACAAAAGATACACGCAAAGATGGTATTAAAACTCCTAGGCATGATGTCCTCATGCATAGCCATTGTCCCAAACGCAAGATTGCACATGCGGCCCTTGCAACAGTGCCCAGCATCACAATGGTCACATGCACAGGGTCAACTTCTAGATCTGGTGTTGATAGACCGCCAGACATACATCTCGCTTCTATGGTGGAACAGTACAAATTTAAACAAAGGGCGGCCTTTCCAAGACCCAGTGCCACAATACGTGATAACAGATGCTTCCATGACAGGGTGGGGAGCACACCTCAATCAACACAGCATCCAAGGACAATGGGACGTACATCAAAGAAAGTTTCATATAAATCACCTAGAATTGTTAGCAGTATTTCTAGCGATGAAAGCCTTCCAACCAATGATAACCCACAAATACGTTCTTGTCAAAACAGACAACATGACGACAATGTATTATTTAAACAAACAGGGGGGGAACACACTCGACACAGTTGTGTCTCCTAACACAAAAAATATGGCATTGGGCAATTCACAACCACATTCGCCTCATAGCACAGTTTATTCCAGGGATCCAGAACCAGCTAGCAGACAGTCTCTCTCGGGATCACCAACAGGTCCACGAATGGGAAATTCACCCCCAAATCCTAAACACTTACTTCCAAATTTGGGGAACACTGCAAATAGATCTATTTGCAACAAAAGAAAACACAAAATGCCAAAACTTCGCATCCAGGTACCCACACCGGCAATCTCAAGGCAATGCTCTATGGACGAATTGGTCAGGGATATTTGCGTACGCTTTACCCCCTCTCCCTCTCCTTCCATATCTAGTCAACAGATTGAGTCAAAACAAACTCAAACTCATACTAATAGCACCAACATGGGCAAGACAACCTTGGTATACCACACTACTAGACCTGTCAGTAGTACCTCGTGTTAACAGATCTGGCCTGTTGGGTAGTTTGACATAACACAAACAACAGATCAGGCATCCAAACCCAGCATCGCTGAATCTAGCAATTTGGCTCCTGAAATCCTAGAATTTGGACACTTAAACCTCACACACGAGTGTATGGAGGTCATAAAACAAGCTAGAAGACCATCCACTAGACACTGCTATGCAAGTAAATGGAAAAGATTTGTTTGTTACTGCCATAATAATCAAGTCCAACCATTGCATGCATCTCCAAAAGATGTAGTAGGATATTTACTACATTTACAAAAATCAAATCTAGCTTTCTCTTCCATAAAAAATACATCTCGCAGCAATATCTGCTTACCTGCAGATTACTCATTCAACTTCCCTATTTAGAATACCTGTCATTAAAGTGTTTATGGAGGGCCTAAAGAGAATTATACCACAAAGGACACCACCTGTTCCTTCATGGAACCTCAACATTGTCTTAACAAGGCTCATGGGTCCACCTTTCAAACCCATGCATTCTTGTGAAATGCAATACTTAACGTGGAAAGTTGCATTTCTCATTGCCATCACATCTCTAAGAAGAGTAAGTGAAATACAGGCGTTTACCATACAAGAACCATTTATTCAAATACACAAAAATAAGGTCGTTCTAAGAACAAATCCAAAATTCTTACCAAAGGTTATCTCACCGTTCCACTTAAACCAAACAGTGGAATTACCAGTGTTCTTCCCACAGCCAGATTCAATAGCTGAAAGAGCACTACATACATTAGACATCAAGAGAGCGCTAATGTACTACATTGACAGGACAAAAGAAATTAGGAAGACAAAACAACTATTTATTGCCTTCCAAAAACCTCATGCAGGAAATCCAATTTCAAAACAAGGTATCGCCAGATGGATAGTAAAGTGCATCCAAACCTGCTATCTTAAAGCAAAGAGAGAACTGCCTATTACACCAAAGGCACACTCAACCAGAAAGAAAAGGGCTACTATGGCCTTTCTAGGAAATATTCCAATGACAGAAATATGTAAGGCAGCGACATGGTCTACGCCTCATACATTTACTAAACACTACTGTGTAGATGTGTTATCTGCACAACAGGCCACAGTAGGTCAAGCCGTACTAAGAACTTTATTTCAAACTACTTCCACTCCTACAGGCCGAACCACCGCTTTTGGGGAGATAACTGCTTACTAGTCTATGCACAGCATGTGTATCTGCAGCTACACATGCCACCAAACGGAAAATGTCACTTACCCAGTGTACATCTGTTCGTGGCATTAGTCGCTGCAGATTCACATGCGCCCACCCTCCTCCCCGGGAGCCTGTAGCCGTTTAGAAGTAGATCTTGAACATTTGTACATTTGTAAATATATTACATTAAACCTTCATTTTGTACATACGTATTTATTCCATTGCATGGGCACTATTATTAGCATACACAACTCCTACCTCACCCTCTGCGGGGAAAACAATCTAAGATGGAGTCGACACACATGCGCAATGGAACCGAAGTGGGAGGAGTCCCTCGGTCTCGTGACTCGAAAAGACTTCTTCGAAGAAAAACAACTTGTAACACTCCGACCCAACACCAGACGGCGGACTATGCACAGCATGTGAATCTGCAGCGACTAATGCCACGAACAGATGTACACTGGGTAAGTGACATTTTCCATATCCTGCCTTAGGGTTGTAAGGCCTGCTGTAGGGATGACTTACATATTTTGCATACATCTTTAGGGGACATAGCACACAGGCTGTGTGCCATGTTGTGTTTTCATTTTTGGGGGCATCTTGTCACCCTGCTTGCAGTGTGAGTCTGTATGAGTTTGGTTCTGGGTCCCTTAGAATGGCACACATTATGCTGCTGCTCTTGAGGACTGTATTTAGTACCTGTGCCCTAGGTACCAGTGGTACCATTTATTAGGGACTTAAAAAATAAAAAAAGGCGCTAAAGGCTTGTTCACTTGCGGATCAAGTGACTAGTGGTCTTTTTTTGGGGGGGGTTGGGGGTGTGAAGGGGAGGACACTGGCATTGGGGACCTGGTTAGCAAGAACCCAGTGAACTCCAGTCAAAGTTGCATCAGAAACAAGGCAAAAAGTTGAGGGTTGGGGGGGCTCTGCAAACATAAGCCAGTTTCCTACATCAAGAAAGTGCTCTTAACCAGTTTCCTGATTTTTATTTCGTATTCCACATAGGTTCACTGAAACTTGATTGTTACCGTATCAATGCAGTTATTTTACACAACTTATTTTCTAGACAATAGTGACCAATTTGTTGTCACTTTTTAAAATTTATTTCCATAGCATTTGGTCATACCCTACTTATACTTTCGCAAGTATAGTAACCACAGTTAAGAAATATGCAGTAATGCTTGGATTTTGTGGTTCTTTTCCAGGTATTGTGTTGCACAATTCCTCCTATGCACCTTTTTATTGGCGTGTAGGGTTGGATGGGAGTAGGGCTTTTATTATGGTTGGTGAGTGTAAGGAAATGCCTCCTTTGCACGGTTACCCCCTGACTTTTTGCCTTTGCTGATGCTATGTTTTGAATTGAAAGTGTGCTGAGGCCTGCTAACCAGGCCCCAGCACCAGTGTTCTTTCCCTAACCTGTACTTTTGTTTCCACAATTGGCACACCCTGGCATCCAGATAAGTCCCTTGTAACTGGTACCCCTGGTACCAAGGGCCCTGATGCCAGGGAAGGTCTCTAAGGGCTGCAGCATGTCTTATGCCACCCTGGGGACCCCTCACTCAGCACAGACACACTGCTTGCCAGCTTGTGTGTGCTAGTGAGAACAAAAGGAGTAAGTCGACATGGCACTCCCCTCAGGGTGCCTTGCCAGCCTCTCACTGCCTATGCAAGTATAGATAAGTCACCCCTCTAGCAGGCCTTACAGCCCTAAGGCAGGGTGCACTATACCATAGGTGAGGGCACCAGTGCATGAGCACTGTGCCCCTACAGTGTCTAAGCCAAACCTTAGACATTATAAGTGCAGGGTAGCCATAAGAGTATATTGTCTGGGAGTCTGTCAAACACGAACTCCACAGCACCATAATGGCTACACTGAAAACTGGGAAGTTTGGTATCAAACTTCTCAGCACAATAAATGCACACTGATGCCAGTGTACATTTTATTGTAAAATACACCCCAGAGGGCACCTTAGAGGTGCCCCCTGAAACTTTATCTGACTACCTGTGTAGGCTGACTGGTTCCAGCAGCCTGCCACCCCCGAGACATGTTGCTGGCCACATGGGGAGTGCGCCTTTGTCACTCTGTGGCCAGTAACAAAGCCTGCACTGGGTGGAGATGCTATCACCTCCCCCAGGCAGGAGCTGTAACACCTGGCGGTGAGCCTCAAAGGCTCACCCCCTTTGTTCCAGCACCGCAGGACACTCCAGCTAGTGGAGTTGCCCGCCCCCTCCGGCCACGGCCCCACTTTTGGCAGCAAGGCCGGAGGAAATAATGAGAATAACAAGGAGTCGTCACTGGCCAGTCAGGACAGCCCCTAAGGTGTCCTGAGCTGAAGTGACTCTAACTTTTAGAAATCCTCTGTAAAGAAATGGCTCCCTGTTGCAGTTACCCCCCACTTTTTGCCTGATACTGATGCTGACTTGACTGAGAAGTGTGCTGGGACCCTGCTAACCAGGCCCCAGCACCAGTGTTCTTTCACCTAAAATGTACCATTGATTCCACAATTGGCACACCCTGGCATCCAGATAAGTCCCTTGTAACTGGTACCCCTGGTACCAAGGGCCCTGATGCCAGGGAAGGTCTCTAAGGGCTGCAGCATGTCTTATGCCACCCTAGAGACCCCTCACTCAGCACAGACCCACTGCTTGCCAGCTTGTGTGTGCTAGTGAGAACAAAATGAGTAAGTCGACATGGCACTCCCCTCAGGGTGCCATGCCAGCCTCTCACTGCCTATGCAGTATAGGTAAGACACCCCTCTAGCAGGCCTTACAGCCCTAAGGCAGGGTGCACTATACCATAGGTGAGGGTACCAGTGCATGAGCACTGTGCCCCTGCAGTGTCTAAGCAAAACCTTAGACATTGTAAGTGCAGGGTAGCCATAAGAGTATATGGTCTGGGAGTCTGTTTTACACGAACTCCACAGCACCATAATGGCTACACTGAAAACTGGGAAGTTTGGTATCAAACTTCTCAGCACAATAAATGCACACTGATGGCAGTGTACATTTTATTGTAAAATACACCACAGAGGGCACCTTAGAGGTGCCCCCTGAAACTTAACCAACTATCTGTGTAGGCTGACTGGTTCCAGCAGCCTGCCACACTAGAGACATGTTGCTGGCCCCATGGGGAGAGTGCCTTTGTCACTCTGAGGCCCGTAACAAAGCCTGCACTGGGTGGAGATGCTAACACCTCCCCCAGGCAGGAGCTGTAACACCTGGCGGTGAGCCTCAAAGGCTCACCCCTTTGTCACAGCCCAGCAGGGCACTCCAGCTTAGTGGAGTTGCCCGCCCCCTCCGGCCACGGCCCCCACTTTTGGCGGCAAGGCTGGAGGGAACAAAGAAAGCAACAAGGAGGAGTCACTGGCCAGTCAGGACAGCCCCTAAGGTGTCCTGAGCTGAGGTGACTCTAACTTTTAGAAATCCTCCATCTTGCAGATGGAGGATTCCCCCAATAGGGTTAGGATTGTGACCCCCTCCCCTTGGGAGGAGGCACAAAGAGGGTGTACCCACCCTCAGGGCTAGTAGCCATTGGCTACTAACCCCCCAGACCTAAACACGCCCTTAAATTTAGTATTTAAGGGCTACCCTGAACCCTAGAAAATTAGATTCCTGCAAACTACAAGAAGAAGGACTGCCTAGCTGAAAACCCCTGCAGAGGAAGACCAGAAGACGACAACTGCCTTGGCTCCAGAAACTCACCGGCCTGTCTCCTGCCTTCCAAAGAACTCTGCTCCAGCGACGCCTTCCAAGGGACCAGCGACCTCTGAATACTCTGAGGACTGCCCTGCTTCGAAAAAGACAAGAAACTCCTGAGGACAGCGGACCTGCTCCAAAAAGACTGGAACTTTGTTTCGAGGAGCAGCTTTAAAGACCCTGCAATCTCCCCGCAAGAAGCGTGAGACTTGCAACACTGCACCCGGCGACCCCGACTCGGCTGGTGGAGAACCAACACCTCAGGGAGGACCCCCGGACTACTCTCCGACTGTGAGTACCAAAACCTGTCCCCCCTGAGCCCCCACAGCGCCGCCTGCAGAGGGAATCCCGAGGCTTCCCCTGACCGCGACTCTCTGAAACCTAAGTCCCGACGCCTGGAAAGGACCCTGCACCCGCAGCCCCCAGGACCTGAAGGACCGGACTTTCACTGGAGAAGTGACCCCCAGGAGTCCCTCTCCCTTGCCCAAGTGGAGGTTTCCCCGAGGAAGCCCCCCCTTGCCTGCCTGCAGCGCTGAAGAGATCCGTTGATCTCTCATAGACTAACATTGCGAACCCGACGCTTGTTTCTACACTGCACCCGGCCGCCCCCGCGCTGCTGAGGGTGAAATTTCTGTGTGGGCTTGTGTCCCCCCCGGTGCCCTACAAAACCCCCCTGGTCTGCCCTCCGAAGACGCGGGTACTTACCTGCAAGCAGACCGGAACCGGGGCACCCCCTTCTCTCCATTCTAGCCTATGCGTTTTGGGCACCACTTTGAACTCTGCACCTGACCGGCCCTGAGCTGCTGGTGTGGTGACTTTGGGGTTGCTCTGAACCCCCAACGGTGGGCTACCTTGGACCAAGAACTGAACCCTGTAAGTGTCTTACTTACCTGGTAAAACTAACAAAAACTTACCTCCCCCAGGAACTGTGAAAATTGCACTAAGTGTCCACTTTTAAAATAGCTATTTGTCAATAACTTGAAAAGTATACATGCAATTGAAATGATTCAAAGTTCCTAATGTACTTACCTGCAATACCTTTCAAACAAGATATTACATGTTAAATTTGAACCTGTGGTTCTTAAAATAAACTAAGAAAAGATATTTTTCTATAACAAAACCTATTGGCTGGATTTGTCTCCGAGTGTGTGTACCTCATTTATTGTCTATGTGTATGTACAACAAATGCTTAACACTACTCCTTGGATAAGCCTACTGCTCGACCACACTACCACAAAATAGAGCATTAGTATTATCTATTTTTACCACTATTTTACCTCTAAGGGGAACCCTTGGACTCTGTGCATGCTATTCCTTACTTTGAAATAGCACATACAGAGCCAACTTCCTACATCCTCCATCTTGCAGATGGAGGATTCCCCCAATAGGGATAGGAATGTGACCCCCTCCTCTTGGGAGGAGGCACAAAGAGGGTGTACCCATCCTCAGGGCTAGTAGCCATTGGCTACTAACACCCCAGACCTAAACACGCCCTTAACTTTAGTATTTAAGGGCTCCCCTGAACCTAAGAATTTAGATTCCTGCAACTTAAAGAAGAAGAGGACTGCTGAGCTGAAAAACCCTGCAGAGAAGAAGACACCAACTGCTTTGGCCCCAGCCCTACCGGCCTGTCTCCCTCCTTCGGAAGACAACTGCTCCAGCGACGCTTTCCCCAGGACCAGCGACCTCTGAATCCTCAGAGGACTGCCCTGCTTCCAAAAGACCAAGAAACTCCAGAGAACAGTGGCCCTGTTCAACAAAGACTGCAACTTTGTTTCCAGAGGAGCAGATTTAAAGACCCCTGCAATCCCCACAAGAAGTGTGAGACTTGCAACACTGCACCCGGCGACCCCGACTCGACTGGTGAAGAAAGAACGCTACAGGGAGGACCCTCCGGCGACTCCAAGACTGTGAGTAACCAAAGTTGTCCCCCCTGAGCCCCCACAGCGACGCCTGCAGAGGGAATCCCGAGGCTCCCCCTGACCGCGACTGCCTGAACCTAAAGTCCCGACGGCTGGAAAAGACCCTGCACCCGCAGCCCCCAGGACCTGAAGGATCGGAACTCCAGTGCAGGAGTGACCCCCAGGAGGCCCTCTCCCTTGCCCAGGTGGTGGCTACCCCGAGGAGCCACCCCCCCCCCCTTGCCTGCCTGCATCGCTGAAGAGACCCCTTGGTCTCTCATTGAAACCTATTGAAAACCCGACGCGTGTTTGCACACTGCACCCGGCCGCCCCCGTGCTGCTGAGGGTGTACTTTCTGTGTGGACTTGTGTCTCCCCCCCCCCCCCCCCCCCCCCCGGTGCCCTACAAAACCCTCCTGGTCTGCCCTCCGAAGACGCGGGTACTTACCTGCTGGCAGACTGGAACCGGGGCACCCCCTTCTCCATTGAAGCCTATGTGTTTTGGGCACCTCTTTGACCTCTGCACCTGACCAGCCCTGAGCTGCTGGTGTGGTGACTTGGGGTTGCTCTGAACCCCCAACGGTGGGCTACGTTGGACCCCAATTTGAACCCCGTAGGTGGTTTACTTACCTGCAAGAACTAACATTACTTTACCTCCCCCAGGAACTGTGAAAATTGCAGTGTGTCCACTTTTGAAGTAGCTATGTGTTTTATGTGAAAAGTATATATGCTATTGTGATTATTCAAAGTTCCTAAAGTACTTACCTGCAATACCTTTCAAATGAGATATTACATGTAGAATTTGATCCTGTGGTTCTTAAAATAAACTAAGAAAATATATTTTTCTATACAAAAACCTATTGGCTTGGAATTGTCTGAGTGTGTGTTTCTCATTTATTGCCTGTGTGTATGTACAACAAATGCTTAACACTACTCCTTTGATAAGCCTACTGCTCGACCACCCTACCACAAAATAGAGCATTAGTATTATCTCTTTTTGCCACTATCTTACCTCTAAGGGGAACCCTTGGCCTCTGTGCATGCTATTACTTACTTTGAAATAGCACATACAGAGCCAACTTCCTACAGTGAGAAATAGCAAAACCAAGTAAAGTGACTAAAGCAAAGCTTTTGCAATGGAAAGTGATGTTGAGGGAAATATGGAAATTAATCATTTATCTGATATCTAATACAAAATCATTAGTTAGGCACTGGTAAAGCCAATATGTCTAACTTAATTTAGGTGTATGTTGTTGTGCAGCTTATTTGGTGCACTCGGATACGCAGAGGCACCGAAATGATGGTTAGGGGGCAAGCTTTGTGAAACAGAGTATTATATCTAACATTGTATGCCACACACATAATTACGTAGGTTGCTCATCTTTTAAGGGATTACTAAGTACTTATCTTTTTTAACCACCTCTGTTTAGAAGTTACACAGCTTCTTCATTTTACTTATAGCACTGTTTGGAAGGAGTTTTGATCTGGTATGCCATGTGGAGAGGTGTTTGGGGGTGGGGGGAGTTCAAATTAATCCTTCAAACACAGTGTGTTGTAGGCCGCAGCCCATAAGCATGAGTTGAGGACAGTGTGAGACGTATTCACACATACTTGTTTTCTAACTTGTATATATCGTATGGTAGTGTTAATGTGACGAGTCCGATTAGATACAGTGGAATGTTCAACGTCGGAGTTCACAAGGATGTGGGTGTGAAAAATCTCTGGCATACATTGCACATGAAACTATCACAGGTTATAATCTCTATAGGATTATGCAGCATAATGTGACACATTTTGTGATAGTGTTACTTCATTATTTTGTCATTTTTGCTCTTGGTAACACTGTCTGGGCATTGATTGCATCTAATTAGTATTATTTTAATACCCAAATATAGCAATAAGCAGCAAAAAGGTCCAGCTTTGCAAAGGGCCTTTAATTGCGCAGCAATGTTGCTGCATTTTTAGTAACTTTTAAACCACTTGAACTAAAAACAATCATTTTTAATTAAAATCCTTAGATGTGGCAAATGCGGCAAATCTATAATTATGTGGAAAATCGCCACAGCCACACAATCGCATGAATCAAGTGGCTCTGCTTACACGTTTTCTTCATTTCTTTACGATGCAGAAAGGAGAAGATGAGTATGGAGTTATCGATGCCATCGTTGTGTCAGTTGGAGTCGATGAAGAGATTGTATATGCCAAATCTACAGCACTGCAGGTAAGCCTGTAACTCCCTATACAAAGAGGGTTTGACATTCTCCATAGCACATAGGTAAGACATTAACACAGTTACTGGATCCCATTTCATGTCTGAATTAAGGGTGCAGGCTATTCCCGAAGAATTCTTTCAGTACACCCACTACATAGAAAATACTTAAATTGGCTAGACTGCAGTGTAACCGATTATTAGTCTATAATAATATGCAGACTTGACTAAATCATTGTCCATTTGCACATCATTTAAAGTTGTATAGTGTAACCTAGACCGGATATTTGAGGAGGATATTTTAGCTGGACGAAGTTCCTTGTAGTGGTGGGCCAAACTGTAAGGGCAACTTCCATTTGTGTCCCTTTTTCGAAGGCACCAGCATGCATGGAAAACAGCATTCCCTGTTCCGTGCATTAATCCCCCGGTTAGTGATGGTGTTCATTTTAAACAAAAACAATGTTTCTCACAGGTAACAATATTGGGTTTTTTTGGGGGGAGGGGTAGTTCTTGCAGATTTCAAGACATGCTTAAATGTTTCTTGCTCCTGTAGTTTGTGTGTAGCAGGCATGTCACAAGTTTGACACTCAAAGGGTTGTTACAGAAATATTTTAAGCTACGAGATAAAGCACAGTCATACTAATGGTGTACATCCAGTGAATGTGGTAATACACCTATCAGTACTCTGTCATAGAAATTGAATTTGTGAAGCTAAGAGCCTGCAACCGGTTCTGCTGTTCTACTAGTTAAATCATCCCTTGAATGTTGCTATTGGTAGCAAGCATAGTGTTCTATTTTCATAACTCGCTTGGAGTTTTATGGAAAATTAGTTAAAACATGGAGTGCTCATTCAGGCTCTGTCTACAAATTGATGGCAAGGCATTATTCTCCTCACACCCACCAATCAACTTGTATCAAGTTTGTTCCATAAAGGCTGAACCATGACTGCAGTGCTGCCTAATTCTGAAGTTTTTCCTGCCTTTGTTGCAGAATGTGCCAAAGTAGCAGTAGTGGGAGCCATCGTTTGGCCTTCAGCCACCTATTAAGATGGTGCAACTCTGGGAATACTTTAGTTGTCGCTTTCACAAAATAGGGTTGGCACTGTAGCATCTTCCCTATTCTTGTGTGCAATTCTCTGCCTTTTTTTTTTTTTTGCTCACAGACTTCTGCTCTGGCTCCCTTTTTATCTCAGTATTTTATTTACAGACGTGGCTCTTTGGGTATGAACTGACGGACACCATTATGGTCTTCTGTGAAGACAAGATCGTCTTTATGGCAAGCAAGAAGAAGGTGGAGTTCCTGAAACAGATTGCCAACACCAAGGGCAACGAGAATGCCAATGGTGCCCCTCCCATCACATTGCTTGTCCGTGAGAAGGTGAGACGCCATGGGTTTCTGTTATTTTGGCTCTTGATAGACCTTTATAGTTAACGCATTTTAGAATACACTTTGAACTGGACCATATATGGACAACTGCATTATGGCCTGTGACTCAGCCGTGCTGGAGTTAATCCTGCAGCCTCAAATCTTTGACAGCAGACCTTGTCTTATTATTGTTCATATTGCCGACTGAGGACTCAGCAATAGGGCTATCCCTTAGGTCACGTCAGAGGTACAGGGTCAAGCCTTGGAAAGTTCAAACTAACCCCAGGGTTACAGGCGTTCAATTTAAGCAGCTGATCCCTCTAGTTAACAGATTGTTCAGGATTTACAGAATTCATGCTCTATACCCCAGGCACCAGTGTTGCACAGATCTCCTCACAATCGCATGGTAGTTGCTCCCTGTATGCCTTTAATTTGTTGAGTAACTTCGTTTTCTTTTTCCTCCTTACCCACATTGCAGCAAAGTGACACTAACAAGGCCAGCTTTGACAAAATGGTTGAGGCCATTCGCACTAGCAAAAACGGAAAGAAGATTGGGGTGTTCACAAAGGACAAGTTCCCTGGAGACTTCATGAAGAGCTGGAATGACAGTTTGAACAGGGAGGGCTTTGAGAAGGTAAGACAATTTCTCCTCACCTGCAGTCTCCTTACCCTCGAAGTACTAGTAGGTTAACCCTGCTCTTTCGAGTTCTATCTTAATTATTTCATTTACATGGCAGTTTTTTTTTTTTTTAATCCGAAAACAAACAGGCTCTATAAAGATAAATGCTGGTGTTTCTGTTGAATACGCCCTCGCACCTGAGGTTGTCATTTTGTAAGATACCGAACTATGTTGGGGCTGTGCACCTTTGCATTTTGTCTGTTGTCATTCGTTGAATCCAATACACTGGAGAGAATGTTTTGCAGTCCTAAATTTCCTAAGAATGCATACGTTTAATTTCCTGAGTGCATTGGCACATAATGCGTTCAGGTCGGAGGCCTTTTGTCCGCCGGGGGCTACCTTTGCAGTAACCTACTGCTAACGTTATTTTAATTATAAAGGCAATCCTTTCCCAGTGCTTAAAATCTGTAAGTGATGACATTTAAATAGTGCAAACCCACTTGGAAAGCACCTAAGTGCTGTTATATTAATGTTATGGGAGCATGTAAATGTAAACCCAACACTTCTCAGCTTTAAAGATGCACCAAATCAGTTTTTTTTCCAGAGGCGCAAACATGGAATACAAAACTGAAATAAATGAAACAAATCAGAAAACGTCCTGGCAGGTGAGCCCTGGGTTCAACTGTTATGGCGAGGTTTCTACATTGCATGAAAAAACAGTGCTGCCATGCCATGTTGCATTTTTTTTTTTTGTAGCCTGTCCAGGTTTTTTTTTTTTTCTTTTCAGGTATATGTAAGGAAATGCCTCCTTGGCATGGTTGCCCCCTGACTTTTTGCCTTTGCTGATGCTATGTTTACAATTGAAAGTGTGCTGAGGCCTGCTAACCAGGCCCCAGCACCAGTGTTCTTTCCCTAACCTGTACTTTTGTATCCACAATTGGCAGACCCTGGCATCCAGATAAGTCCCTTGTAAATGGTACCTCTAGTACCAAGGGCCCTGATGCCAAGGAAGGTCTCTAAGGGCTGCAGCATGTCTTATGCCACCCTGGAGACCTCTCACTCAGCACAGACACACTGCTTGCCAGCTTGTGTGTGCTAGTGAGGACAAGACGAGTAAGTCGACATGGCACTCCCCTCAGGGTGCCATGCCAGCCTCTCACTGCCTATGCAGTATAGGTAAGACACCCCTCTAGCAGGCCTTACAGCCCTAAGGCAGGGTGCACTATACCATAGGTGAGGGTACCAGTGCATGAGCCTGGTACCCCTACAGTGTCTAAACAAAACCTTAGACATTGTAAGTGCAGGATAGCCATAAGAGTATATGGTCTGGGAGTCTGTCAAACACGAACTCCACAGCACCATAATGGCTACACTGAAAACTGGGAAGTTTGGTATCAAACTTCTCAGCACAATAAATGCACACTGATGCCAGTGTACATTTTATTGTAAAATACACCCCAGAGGGCACCTTAGAGGCGCCCCCTGAAACTTAACCGACTATCTGTGTAGGCTGACTAGTTTTAGCAGCCTGCCACAAACCGAGACATGTTGCTGGCCCCATGGGGAGAGTGCCTTTGTCACTCTGAGGCCAGTAACAAAGCCTGCACTGGGTGGAGATGCTAACACCTCCCCCAGGCAGGAATTGTCACACCTGGCGGTGAGCCTCAAAGGCTCACCTCCTTTGTGCCAACCCAGCAGGACACTCCAGCTAGTGGAGTTGCCCGCCCCCTCCGGCCAGGCCCCACTTTTGGCGGCAAGGCCGGAGAAAATAATGAGAAAAACAAGGAGGAGTCACTGGCCAGTCAGGACAGCCCCTAAGGTGTCCTGAGCTGAAGTGACTCTAACTTTTAGAAATCCTCCATCTTGCAGATGGAGGATTCCCCCAATAGGGTTAGGATTGTGACCCCCTCCCCTTGGGAGGAGGCACAAAGAGGGTGTACCCACCCTCAGGGCTAGTAGCCATTGGCTACTAACCCCCCAGACCTAAACACGCCCTTAAATTTAGTATTTAAGGGCTCTCCCTGAACCTAGAAATTAGATTCCTGCAACTACAAGAAGAAGGACTGCCTAGCTGAAAACCCCTGCAGCGGAAGACCAGAAGACGACAACTGCCTTGGCTCCAGAAACTCACCGGCCTGTCTCCTGCCTTCCAAAGATCCTGCTCCAGCGACGCCTTCCAAAGGGACCAGCGACCTCGACATCCTCTGAGGACTGCCCCTGCTTCGAAAAGACAAGAAACTCCCGAGGACAGCGGACCTGCTCCAAGGAAAGCTGCAACTTTGTTTCCAGCAGCTTTGAAAGAACCCTGCAAGCTCCCCGCAAGAAGCGTGAGACTTGCAACACTGCACCCGGCGACCCCGACTCGGCTGGTGGAGATCCGACACCTCAGGAGGGACCCCAGGACTACTCTGATACTGTGAGTACCAAAACCTGTCCCCCCTGAGCCCCCACAGCGCCGCCTGCAGAGGGAATCCCGAGGCTTCCCCTGACCGCGACTCTTTGAATCCAAAGTCCCGACACCTGGGAGAGACCCTGCACCCGCAGCCCCCAGGACCTGAAGGACCGGACTTTCACTGGAGGAGTGACCCCCAGGAGTCCCTCTCCCTCGATCAAGTGGAGGTTTCCCCGAGGAACCCCCCCCCTTGCCTGCCTGCAGCGCTGAAGAGATCCCGAGATCTCTCATAGACTAACATTGCGAACCCGACGCCTGTTCCTACACTGCACCCGGCCGCCCCCGCGCTGCTGAGGGTGAAATCTCTGTGTGGGCTTGTGTCCCCCCCCGGTGCCCTACAAAACCCCCCTGGTCTGCCCTCCGAAGACGCGGGTACTTACCTGCAAGCAGACCGGAACCGGGGCACCCCCTTCTCTCAATTCTAGCCTATGTGTTTTGGGCACCACTTTGAACTCTGCACCTGACCGGCCCTGAGCTGCTGGTGTGGTGACTTTGGGGTTGCTCTGAACCCCCAACGGTGGGCTACCTTGGACCAAGAACTGAACCCTGTAAGTGTCTTACTTACCTGGTAAAACTAACAAAAACTTACCTCCCCCAGGAACTGTGAAAATTGCACTAAGTGTCCACTTTTAAAACCGCTATTTGTGAATAACTTGAAAAGTATACATGCAATTTTGATGATTTGAAGTTCCTAAAGTACTTACCTGCAATACCTTTCGAATTAGATATTACATGTAGAATTTGAACCTGTGGTTCTTAAAATAAACTAAGAAAAGAGATTTTTCTATACAAAAACCTATTGGCTGGATTTGTCTCTGAGTGTGTGTACCTCATTTATTGTCTGTGTATGTACAACAAATGCTTAACACTACTCTTTGGATAAGCCTACTGCTCGACCACACTACCACAAAATAGAGCATTAGTATTATCTCTTTTTGCCACTATCTTACCTCTAAGGGGAACCCTTGGACTCTGTGCATACTATTCCTTACTTTGAAATAGTGCATACAGAGCCAACTTCCTACATTGGTGGATCAGCGGTGGGGTACAAGACTTTGCATTTGCTGGACTACTCAGCCAATACCTGATCACACGACAAATTCCAAAATTGTCATTAGAAATTGATTTTTGCAATTTGAAATTTTTCTAAATTCTTAAAAGTCCTGCTAGGGCCTTGTGTGTTAAGTCCCTGTTTAGCATTGTCTTTTTAGAGTTTAAAAGTTTGTTAAAAGTTTGAATTAGATTCTAGAAACAGTTTTAGATTCTTAAAAAAGTATTCCAACTCTTAGCAGAATAATGTCTGATACAGAGATGCAGGTGGTGGAACTCGACACCACACCTTACCTCCATCTTAAGATGAGGGAGCTAAGGTCTCTCTGTAATATCAAAAAAATAACCATTGGCTCCACACCTACCAAAATTCAGCTCCAGGAGCTGTTGGCAGAGTTTGAAAAAGCCAACCCCTCTGATGATGACATCACAGAGGAAGAAATTAGTGACTTGGAGGCCAATGTCCCTCCTCCAGTCCTAAATAGGGAGAACAGGACCCCTCAAGTCCTGTCTCCAACTGTGTTAGTCAGAAATAGTGAGTCCCTCACAGGAGGGTCCCACATTTCTGAAATCACTGAGGATGCTCTCAGTGAAGATGACCTCCTGTTAGCCAGGATGGCCAAAAGATTGGCTTTAGAGAGACAGCTCCTAGCCATAGAAAGGGAAAGACAAGAGATGGGCCTAGGACCCATCAATGGTGGCAGCAATATAAATAGGGTCAGAGATTCTCCTGACATGTTAAAAATCCCCAAAGGGATTGTGACAAAATTTGAAGAGGGTGATGACATCACCAAGTGGTTCACAGCTTTTGAGAGGGCTTGTGTAACCAGAAAAGTGAACAGATCTCACTGGGGTGCTCTCCTTTGGGAAATGTTCACTGGAAAGTGTAGGGATAGACTCCTCACACTCTCTGGAAAAGATGCAGAATCTTATGACCTCATGAAGGGTACCCTGATTGAGGGCTTTGGATTCTCCACTGAGGAGTACAAGATTAGGTTCAGGGGGGCTCAAAAATCCTCGAGCCAGACCTGGGTTGACTTTGTTGACTACTCAGTGAAAACACTAGATGGTTGGATTCAAGGCAGTGGTGTAAGTAATTATGATGGGCTGTACAATTTATTTGTGAAAGAACACCTGTTAAGTAATTGTTTCAATGATAAACTGCATCAGCATCTGGTAGACCTAGGACCAATTTCTCCCCAAGAATTGGGAAAGAAGGCGGACCATTGGGTCAAGACAAGGGTGTCCAAGACTTCAACAGGGGGTGACCAAAAGAAAGGGGTCACAAAGACTCCCCAGGGGAAGGGTGATGAGACAACCAAAACTAAAAATAGTAAAGAGTCTTCTACAGTGTAAGGAAATGCCTCCTTGGCATGGTTGCCCCCTGACTTTTTGCCTTTGCTGATGCTATGTTTACAATTGAAAGTGTACTGAGGCCTGCTAACCAGGCCCCAGCACCAGTGTTCTTTCCCTAACCTGTACTTTTGTATCCACAATTGGCAGACCCTGGCATCCAGATAAGTCCCTTGTAACTGGTACTTCTAGTACCAAGGGCCCTGATGCCAAGGAAGGTCTCTAAGGGCTGCAGCATGTCTTATGCCACCCTGGAGACCTCTCACTCAGCACAGACACACTGCTTGCCAGCTTGTGTGTGCTAGTGAGGACAAAACGAGTAAGTCGACATGGCACTCCCCTCAGGGTGCCATGCCAGCCTCTCACTGCCTATGCAGTATAGGTAAGCCACCCCTCTAGCAGGCCTTACAGCCCTAAGGCAGGGTGCACTATACCATAGGTGAGGGTACCAGTGCATGAGCATGGTACCCCTACAGTGTCTAAACAAAACCTTAGACATTGTAAGTGCAGGGTAGCCATAAGAGTATATGGTCTGGGAGTCTGTCAAACACGAACTCCACAGCACCATAATGGCTACACTGAAAACTGGGAAGTTTGGTATCAAACTTCTCAGCACAATAAATGCACACTGATGCCAGTGTACATTTTATTGTAAAATACACCACAGAGGGCACCTTAGAGGTGCCCCCTGAAACTTAACCGACTATCTGTGTAGGCTGACTAGTTTTAGCAGCCTGCCACAAACCGAGACATGTTGCTGGCCCCATGGGGAGAGTGCCTTTGTCACTCTGAGGCCAGTAACAAAGCCTGCACTGGGTGGAGATGCTAACACCTCTCCCAGGCAGGAATTGTCACACCTGGCGGTGAGCCTCAAAGGCTCACCTCCTTTGTGCCAACCCAGCAGGACACTCCAGCTAGTGGAGTTGCCCGCCCCCTCCGGCCAGGCCCCACTTTTGGCGGCAAGGCCGGAGAAAATAATGAGAAAAACAAGGAGGAGTCACTGGCCAGTCAGGACAGCCCCTAAGGTGTCCTGAGCTGAAGTGACTCTAACTTTTAGAAATCCTCCATCTTGCAGATGGAGGATTCCCCCAATAGGGTTAGGATTGTGACCCCCTCCCCTTGGGAGGAGGCACAAAGAGGGTGTACCCACCCTCAGGGCTAGTAGCCATTGGCTACTAACCTCCCAGACCTAAACACGCCCTTAAATTTAGTATTTAAGGGCTACCCTGAACCCTAGAAAATCAGATTCCTGCAACTACAAGAAGAAGGACTGCCTAGCTGAAAAACCCCTGCAGAGGAAGACCAGAAGACGACAACTGCCTTGGCTCCAGAAACTCACCGGCCTGTCTCCTGCCTTCCAAAGATCCTGCTCCAGCGACGCCTTCCAAAGGGACCAGCGACCTCGACATCCTCTGAGGACTGCCCCTGCTTCGAAAAGACAAGAAACTCCCGAGGACAGCGGACCTGCTCCAAGGAAAGCTGCAACTTTGTTTCCAGCAGCTTTGAAAGAACCCTGCAAGCTCCCCGCAAGAAGCGTGAGACTTGCAACACTGCACCCGGCGACCCCGATTCGGCTGGTGGAGATCCGACATTTCAGGAGGGACCCCAGGACTACTCTGATACTGTGAGTACCAAAACCTGTCCCCCCTGAGCCCCCACAGCGCCGCCTGCAGAGGGAATCCCGAGGCTTCCCCTGACCGCGACTCTTTGAATCCAAAGTCCCGACACCTGGGAGAGACCCTGCACCCGCAGCCCCCAGGACCTGAAGGACCGGACTTTCACTGGAGGAGTGACCCCCAGGAGTCCCTCTCCCTCGATCAAGTGGAGGTTTCCCCGAGGAACCCCCCCCCTTGCCTGCCTGCAGCGCTGAAGAGATCCCGAGATCTCTCATAGACTAACATTGCGAACCCGACGCCTGTTCCTACACTGCACCCGGCCGCCCCCGCGCTGCTGAGGGTGAAATCTCTGTGTGGGCTTGTGTCCCCCCCGGTGCCCTACAAAACCCCCCTGGTCTGCCCTCCGAAGACGCGGGTACTTACCTGCAAGCAGACCGGAACCGGGGCACCCCCTTCTCTCCATTCTAGCCTATGTGTTTTGGGCACCACTTTGAACTCTGCACCTGACCGGCCCTGAGCTGCTGGTGTGGTGACTTTGGGGTTGCTCTGAACCCCCAACGGTGGGCTACCTTGGACCAAGAACTGAACCCTGTAAGTGTCTTACTTACCTGGTAAAACTAACAAAAACTTACCTCCCCCAGGAACTGTGAAAATTGCACTAAGTGTCCACTTTTAAAACAGCTATTTGTGAATAACTTGAAAAGTATACATGCAATTTTGATGATTTGAAGTTCCTAAAGTACTTACCTGCAATACCTTTCGAATGAGATATTACATGTAGAATTTGAACCTGTGGTTCTTAAAATAAACTAAGAAAAGATATTTTTCTATACAAAAACCTATTGGCTGGATTTGTCTCTGAGTGTGTGTACCTCATTTATTGTCTATGTGTATGTACAACAAATGCTTAACACTACTCCTTGGATAAGCCTACTGCTCGACCACACTACCACAAAATAGAGCATTAGTATTATCTCTTTTTGCCACTATCTTACCTCTAAGGGGAACCCTTGGACTCTGTGCATACTATTCCTTACTTTGAAATAGTGCATACAGAGCCAACTTCCTACAGTATACCTTTATTTTCTTTTCCTTAAAAGTAGCATCAGCTTATTTTTGGCAAGTATGTTTAGTTCAAAGGGATTGCGTGTAGCCTTTCTGTGAAAATAATTAGTATATTTTTTTCTCATAAAGAGAAACTAAAATAACAAAGGCTCATCAACACCACTTAAGTTATAATACGTTTTCAGCTGTGACTTTAAAGAAGCGCTTCAATGCCCCACATAAAATGTTACAATGCAATGTAATCATAGGGGGTTTAACGTTACATACAACTTACTCTTATACCTTAAAATTCTGTTGTGCCTCAAATCTCTAAATTCTTACAGCACTCAAATCTTAATACTGTACCCATGACCAATATTCCCTGGTCACTAACTGTGTCTGAGAATTGACAAAAACATAGCAGGGGCATGTCTCAACATGCAGATATGCCCTCACATGTAATTTAATGCATCCTGGCTTAGAGCTGTAAGACCTGCTTGAGGGATGACTTACATGTATGGCATGCAGTGTTGGGGGGGGGAGGAGGGTAGGGACCTGGCACACAGACTATGGGCCATGTTGTGTTTTCAGTTTTGTCTGCACCAAGACACACAACCTGCAATGGAAGCCTGTCCTGTGCTTGGTGAGGGGTCAGTGAGGGTGGCACAATTTTTGTTGCAGCCCTTGGGGACCTCCTTTAGTACCTTAGGACCTAGGTACCAGGGGTACCATTTACTAGGGACTTACAGAGGGTGCTAAAGGTTTTGCCAATTTGGGAATCAACTGTACAGTTTAGGGAAAAAGCCTGGGGCTGGGGACCTAGTTACCAGGAACCCAGTGCACTTTCAGTCGAAATCTCATCATGTACCAGTCAAAAAGTGAGGGGGGGGAGGGGGGCGAGGAGAATTGGTGAGGAACCATGTCAAAAAGAAGTACTTTCCTGTACCTGTGATTTCGGGGCACCCATACTCCCTGAATGTAATTGCTGCTCCATGACGACCGGCAGAGAGATTTAAAGTATAGGGGCACAAGCCTTTTACTTGGTCACCTGTAGGGTGACCTCCATTTAAAAAAAAAAAAAAAAAAAAAAGAGAGAGGAAAAAAAAAAAAAGTCAAACTTGTCCTAGTACCTCGAGTCACTTGCCTTCATTATGTCCGCGACATTTATGAAATTAGAATTTCTATATGAAATATACGTGGTCAGTAAGGAGAGTGGTGAAATGTGAGGTTTTTTTTTGGACTGACTGTGTGCGCTATACTAAATGGTGGTCTTCTTGTATTTGAGCTGTTGATGTCCATCTCCGCCATCCCTGCCTTTCCCATGCCCCTGCTTTTTCTGAAACCCATGTGCATCGTGGGTAGAGGAGGTTTCTAGCCAGAAAAATGAAGACCGGATATTTCTCTGATTTTTTACAAAAATCTTTTTCTTAATTGTAGCTGACACACTGGCAACCTATACTGACCCCAAGAGAGGTGGTTGTGTTCTACCGAACACCAGTAATTAGTTTGGTCTTTCGTCTGCATCTGGATATAGAGGCCTGTGCACCATTCTAGGTATTGAGAAGATGCCAGACCTGATGAGCAATTCTGTGTGGTTGCCATTCTGCAGCTAGACTTGCCTGAGTCTTGGAAGCTGTTGCTGCTGTGACCTGGGGGGAGAAGGTATATAGAATATCTCAGATAAGGTTTTAAGCACACAATGAAATATTATGAATGCCTGTGTAATGATGAAGAATGAACTCCCTTTGTAAGTGGAAAGAAAATTAAATTTTTCAACCTAGAAACAACAAATAATACCTTTTAATTAAAGATAAAAAGTTGAGTTATGATGAGCCAAAGAGTACTGTTAATCCTTCCTCCGTAATGTGAAATGTTTAAGAAATGTAGCAGAAAAGTAGTGTGCAGATTTCTTGACAATTAATCTGAGCAGGAGGATTTATCTCACTGCCAAGGAGCTGTGGTACTTGGGCAAGAAGAAAAGGCCTGTACCACTCTTGACTGACTAGAATGACCTCTGTGGGTAATGCTCCAGAGGCTGTGCTTATCCAAGAGCTGCATGGTCTGCAAAACCCTGCTATCCACTGTCAAGCAAGAAGTACCAAGGGCTTTGTCTGGTTTAAGGAGTGCTACTCCATTGCCTTCAGATACTGAGGTCTGAACCTGTGCACATAAGTTGCCTGTATCCTTCTCCCCTATTCAGCAACAGAGGGATTAGGATGCAGTAACTGTTCTCCCTCCTGCCCCTGCCCCCTAAATAATTAGGTCTTAAGTTGCTGTCTGGAGGTGGTCACCGTTCTAGAATGTTAAAATTCCTTTTAGCTTTTAGATATATGGGGGAATCATTTTTTATATAAATAAACAAAACTTGAATTAAATTGCTTTCTGAGAAATCTGTTAACTATCTCTGCTTAGTAAAACCAAAAAAAATCACCATCATTTTCAGGAGTCACTCTCTAAAAACTGGGACAAAAGCTAAGTTTCCCTAAGTCTGCACAGCTGGTGAAAAACCAGGAGTGTCCTGGTAAATATGATTACATTTTTACATGTCGTATCTTTAAATACGAAGCACCCTAGCTTATGGGCTACAAGACCTACATAGGGGGTGACATCAATATTTAAAGGGGCAGTTGTGACCTACTAAAAGATTTTTTAGACTGATTGTAGCAGTGTAAACACTTCAGTTTTACCATTCAAAATAAGAAAAATGTGGGGTAACCACATAGAAACGATGGAATTCCTACACTAATGATAATCACATTGTAAGGAAATGCCTCCTTGGCATGGTTACCCCCTGACTTTTTGCCTTTGCTGATGCTAAGTTATGATTTGAAAGTGTGCTGGGACTCTGCTAACGAGGCCCCAGCACCAGTGTTCTTTCCCTAAACTGTACCCTTGTCTACACAGTTGGCACAACCCTGGCACCCAGGTAAGTACTTTGTAACTGGTACCCCTGGTACCAAGGGCCCTGATGCCAGGGAATGTCTCTAAGGGCTGCAGCATATCTATTGCCACCCTAGAGACCCCTCACTCAGCACATGCACACTGCTTCACAGCTTGTGTGTGCTGGTGGCAAGAAAATGACTAAGTCGACATGGCACTCCCCTCAGAGTACCATGCCTACCTCACACTGTCTGTGGCATAGGTAAGTCACCCCTCTAGCAGGCCTTTCAGCCCTAAGGCAGGGTGCACTATACCACAGGTGAGGGCATATATGCATGAGCACTATGCCCCTACAGTGTCTAAGTAAAACCTTAGACATTGTAAGTGCAGGGTAGCCATAAGAGTATATGGTCTGGGAGTTTGGCAAACACGAACGCCACAGTCCCATAATGGCTACACTGAAAACTGGGAAGTTTGGTATCAAACATCTCAGCACAATAAATGCACACTGATGCCAGTGTGCAATTTATTGTAAAATACACCCAGAGGGCATCTTAGAGATGCCCCCTGAAAACATACCCGACTTCCAATGTAAGCTGACTAGTTTTTGCCAGCCTGCCACACACCAGACATGTTGCTGGCCACATGGGGAGAGTGCCTTTGTCACTCTGTGGCCAGGAACAAAGCCTGTACTGGGTGGAGGTGCTTCTCACCTCCCCCTGCAGGAACTGTAACACCTGGTGGTGAGCCTCAAAGGCTCACCCCTTTTGTTACAGCGCCCCAGGGCATCCCAGCTAGTGGAGATGCCCGCCCCTCTGGCCACTGCCCCCACTTTTGGCGGCAAGGCTGGAGGAGATAATGAGAAAAACAGGGAGGAGTCACCCACCAGTCAGAACAGCCCCTACGGTGCCCTGAGCTGAGGTGACCCTTACTTTTAGAAATCTTCCATCTTGTAGAAGGAGGATTCCCCCAAGAGAATTAGAGATGTGCCCCTGTCCCAACAGGGAGGAGGCACAAAGAGGGTGTACCCACCCTCAGGGCCATAGCCATTGGCTACTGCCCTCCCAGACCTAAACACACCCCTAAATTCACTATTTAGGGGCCCCCAGAACCTAGGTGTAAGGAAATGCCTCCTTGGCATGGTTACCCCCTGACTTTTTGCCTTTGCTGATGCTATGTTTTGAATTGAAAGTGTGCTGAGGCCTGCTAACCAGGCCCCAGCACCAGTGTTCTTTCCCTAACCTGTACTTTTGATTCCACAATTGGCACACCCTGGCACCCAGATAAGTCCCTTGTAACTGGTACCCCTGGTACCAAGGGCCCTGATGCCAGGGAAGGTCTCTAAGGGCTGCAGCATGTATTATGCCACCCTAGAGACCCCTCACTCAGCACAGACACACTGCTTACCAGCTTGTGTGTGCTAGTGAGAACAAAATGAGTAAGTCGACATGGCACTCCCCTCAGGGTGCCATGCCAGCCTCTCACTGCCTATGCAGTATAGGTAAGACACCCCTCTAGCAGGCCTTACAGCCCTAAGGCAGGGTGCACTATACCATAGGTGAGGGTACCAGTGCATGAGCACTGTTCCCCTACAGTGTCTAAGCAAAACCTTAGACATTGTAAGTGCAGGGTAGCCATAAGAGTATATGGTCTGGGAGTCTGTTTTACACGAACTCCACAGCACCATAATGGCTACACTGAAAACTGGGAAGTTTGGTATCAAACTTCTCAGCACAATAAATGCACACTGATGCCAGTGTACATTTTATTGTAAAATACACCACAGAGGGCACCTTAGAGGTGCCCCCTGAAACTTAACCGACTATCTGTGTAGGCTGACTGGTTCCAGCAGCCTGCCACACTAGAGACATGTTGCTGGCCCCATGGGGAGAGTGCCTTTGTCACTCTGAGGCCAGTAACAAAGCCTGCACTGGGTGGAGATGCTAACACCTCCCCCAGGCAGAAGCTGTAACACCTGGCGGTGAGCCTCAAAGGCTCACCCCTTTGTCACAGCACCGCAGGACACTCCAGCTAGTGGAGTTGCCCGTCCCCTCCGGCCCCGGCCCCCACTTTTGGAGGCAAGGCCGGAGAAAATAATGAGAATAACAAGGAGTCGTCACTGGCCAGTCAGGACAGCCCCTAAGGTGTCCTGAGCTGAAGTGACTCTAACTTTTAGAAATCCTCCATCTTGCAGATGGAGGATTCCCCCAATAGGATTAGGGATGTGACCCCCTCCCCTTGGGAGGAGGCACAAAGAGGGTGTACTCACCCTCAGGGCTAGTAGCCATTGGCTACTAACCCCCCAGACCTAAACACGCCCTTAAATTTAGTATTTAAGGGCTCTCCCTGAACCTAGAAACTAGATTCCTGCAGCAACAAGAAGGACTGCCTAGCTGAAAACCCCTGCAGAGGAAGACCAGAAGACAACAACTGCCTTGGCTCCAGAAACTCACTGGCCTGTCTCCTGCCTTCCAAAGAACTCTGCTCCAGCGACGCCTTCCAAAGGGACCAGCGACCTCTGAATCCTCTGAGGACTGCCCTGCTTCGACGACAAGAAACTCCCGAGGACAGCGGACCTGCTCCAAAAAGACTGCAACTTTATCCAAAGGAGCAGCTTTAAAGAACCCTGCAATCTCCCTGCAAGAAGCGTGAGACTTGCAACACTGCACCCGGCGACCCCGACTCGGCTGGTGGAGAACCAACACCTCAGGGAGGACCCCCGGACTACTCTACGACTGTGAGTACCAAAACCTGTCCCCCCTGAGCCCCCACAGCGCCGCTTGCAGAGGGAATCCCGAGGCTTCCCCTGACCGCGACTCTCTGAAACCTAAGTCCCGACGCCTGGAAAAGACCCTGCACCCGCAGCCCCCAGGACCTGAAGGACCGGACTTTCACTGCAGAAGTGACCCCCAGGAGTCCCTCTCCCTTGCCCAAGTGGAGGTTTCCCCGAGGAAGCCCCCCCTTGCCTGCCTGCAGCGCTGAAGAGATCCCTTGATCTCTCATTGACCTCCATTGCGAACCCGACGCTTGTTCTAACACTGCACCCGGCCGCCCCCGCGCTGCTGAGGGTGAAATTTCTGTGTGGGCTTGTGTCCCCCCCGGTGCCCTACAAAACCCCCCTGGTCTGCCCTCCGAAGACGCGGGTACTTACCTGCTGGCAGACTGGAACCGGGGCACCCCCTTCTCTCCATTGAAGCCTATGCGTTTTGGGCACCACTTTGAACTCTGCACCTGACCGGCCCTGAGCTGCTGGTGTGGTAACTTTGGGGTTGCTCTGAACCCCCAACGGTGGGCTACCTTGGACCAAGAACTGAACCCTGTAAGTGTCGTACTTATCTGGTAAAACTAACAAAAACTTACCTCCCTCAGGAACTGTGAAAATTGCACTAAGTGTCCACTTTTAAAATAGCTATTTGTGAATAACTTGAAAAGTATACATGCAATTGAAATGATTCAAAGTTCCTAATGTACTTACCTGCAATACCTTTCAAACAAGATATTACATGTTAAATTTGAACCTGTGGTTCTTAAAATAAACTAAGAAAAGATATTTTTCCATACAAAACCTATTGGCTGGATTTGTCTCTGAGTGTGTGTACCTCATTTATTGTCTGTGTATGTACAACAAATGCTTAACACTACTCCTTGGATAAGCCTACTGCTCGACCACACTACCACAAAATAGAGCATTAGTATTATCTATTTTTACCACTATTTTACCTCTAAGGGGAACCCTTGGACTCTGTGCATGCTATTCCTTACTTTGAAATAGCACATACAGAGCCAACTTCCTACAACTTACCTGCAATACCTTTCAAAAGAGCTATTACATGTAAAATTTGAACCTGTGGTTCTTAAAATAAACTAAGAAAATATATTTTTCTATAACAAAACCTATTGGCTGGATTTGTCTCTGAGTGTGTGTACCTCATTTATTGTCTATGTGTATGTACAACAAATGCTTAACACTACTCCTTGGATAAGCCTACTGCTCGACCACACTACCACAAAATAGAGCATTAGTATTATCTCTTTTTACCACTATTTTACCTCTAAGGGGAACCCTTGGACTCTGTGCATGCTATTCCTTACTTTGAAATAGCACATACAGAGCCAACTTCCTACACTAGGAAACTAGATTCCTGCGACCTTAACAAGGACTGCTGACCTGAAGCCCTGCAGTGAAGACTGAGACAACTGCTTTGGCCCCAGCCCTACCAGCCTGTCTCCCAACTTCGAAGAAAACTGCAACAGCGACGCATCCAACAGGGACCAGTGACCTCTGAAGTCTCGGAGGACTGCCCTGCAACCAAGGACCAAGAAACTCCCGAGAACAGCGGCCCTGTTCAACAATATGCAACTTTCTGCAACAAAGAAACAACTTTAAAGACTTCATGTTTTCCCAACGCAAGCGTGAGACTTTCCACTCTGCACCCGACGCCCCCGGCTCGACCTGTGGAAAACCAACACCTCAGGGAGGACTCCCTGGCGACTGCGAGCCCGTGAGTAACCAGAGGCTCCCCCTGACGCGACTGCCTGTAACAAGGGACCTGACTCCTGGAACCAACATTGCACCCGCAGCCCCCAGGACCTGACGGAACCGAACTCCAGTGCAGGAGCGACCCCCAGGCGACCCTAGCCCAGGTGGTGGCTACCCTGAGGAGCACCCCCCTGTGCCTGTCTGCATCATTAAAAGACCCCCGGGTCTCCCCATTGCTTTCAATACAAAACCTGATGCCTGTTTGCACTCTGCACCTGGCCACCCCTGTGCCGCTGAGGGTGTACTTTCTGTGCCTGCTTGTGTGTTCCCCTGCCCCCCCCCCCCCTCCCCCACCCCTGGTGCCCTACAAAACCCCCCTGGTCTGCCCCCCGAGGACGCAGGCACTTTCCTGCTGGCAGACTGGAACCGGGGCACCCCTGTTACCATTGAAGCCTATGTGTTTTGGGCACCTCTTTGACCTCTGCACCTGACCGGCCCTGAGCTGCTGGTGTGGTAACTTTGGGGTTGCCTTGAACCCCCAGTGGTGTGCTACCTTGGACCCAACTTTGAACCCTGTGTTTTACTTACCTGTGAACTTAACATTTACTTACCTCCCCCAGACTGTTGATTTTTGCACTGTCCACTTTTAAAATAGCTGTAAGGAAATGCCTCCTTGGCATGGTTACCCCCTGACTTTTTGCCTTTGCTGATGCCAAGATATGATTTGAAAGTGTGCTGAGGCCTGCTAACCAGGCCCCAGCACCAGTGTTCTTTCCCGAACCTGTGCCTTTGTCTCCACAATTGGCACACCCTGACATCCAGGTAAGTCCCTTGTAACTGGTACCAAGGGCCCTGATGCCAGGGAAGGTCTCTAAGGGCTGCAGCATGTCTTATGCCACCCTGGGGACCCCTCACTCAGCACAGACACACTGCTTGCCAGCTTGTGTGTGCTGGTGGGGAGAAAATGACTAAGTCGACATGGCACTCCCCTCAGGGTGCCATGCCAACCTCACACTGCCTATGGCATAGATAAGTCACCCCTCTAGCAGGCCTTACAGCCCTAAGGCAGGGTGCACTATACCATAGGTGAGGGCATAGGTGCATGAGCACTATGCCCCTACAGTGTCTAAGCAAAACGTTAGACATTGTAAATGCAGGGTAGCCATAAGAGTATATGGTCTGGGAGTCTGTCATACACGAACTCCACAGCACCATAATGGCTACACTGACAACTGGGAAGTTTGGTATCAAACTTCTCAGCACAATAAATGCACACTGATGCCAGTGTACATTTTATTGTGAAATACACCCCAGAGGGCATCTTAGAGATGCCCCCTGAAAACATACCCGACTTCCAGTGTGGGCTGACTAGTTTTACCAGCCTGCCATACACCAGACATGTTGCTGGCCACATGGGCAGAGTGCCTTTGTCACTCTGTGGCTAGTAACAAAGCCTGTACTGGGTGGAGGTGTTTCTCACCTCCCCCTGCAGGAACTGTAACACCTGGTGGTGAGCCTCAAAGGCTCACCCCTTTTGTTACAGCGCCCCAGGGCACTCCAGCTAGTGGAGATGCCCGCCCCCTCCGGTCACGGCCCCACTTTTGGCGGCAAGGCCAGGGGAGATAATGAGAAAAACAAGGAGTCACCACTGGCCAGTCAGGACAGCCCCTAAGGTGTCCTGAGCTGAGGTGACTCGGACTTTTAGAAATCCTCCATTTTGCAGATGGAGGATTCCCCCAATAGGATTTGGGATGTGCCCCCCTCTCCTCAGAGAGGAGGCACAAAGAGGGTGTAGCCACCCTCCGGGCTAGTAGCCATTGGCTACTAACCCCCCAGACCTAAACACACCCCTAAATTGAGTATTTAGGGGATCCCAGAACCTAGCAAGATAGATTCCTGCAACCTGAAGACGAAGGACTACTGACCTGAAAGCCCTGCACAGAAGACAGAGACACCAACTGCTTTGGCCCCAGCCCTACCGGCCTGTCTACCCACTTCAAGAAAAACTGCAACAGCAACGCGTTCCACAGGGTCCAGCGACCTCTGAAGCCTCAGAGGACTACCCTGCATCTAAAAGGACCAAGAAATCCCGAGGACAGCGGCTCTGCTCCAAAGAAGAAACATCTTTGCAGCAAAGAAGCAACTTTTAAAAACAAGACGTTTCCCGCTGGAAGCGTGAGGCTTTGCACTCTGCACCCGACGCCCCCAGCTCGACCTGCGGAGAAACACTACAGGGAGGACTCCCCGGCGACTACGACCCTGTGAGTAGCCAGAGTTGACCCCCCTGACTCCCCCCAAGCGACGCCTGCAGAGGGAATCCCGAGGCTCCCCCTGACCGCGACTGCCTGCTTCTAAGAACCCGACGCCTGGTAAAGACACTGCACCCGCGGCCCCCAGGACCTGAAGGATCCGACCTCCAGTGCAGAAGGGACCCCCCCCCAGGTGGCCCTCTCCCTTGCCCAGGTGGTGGCTACCCCGAGGAGCCAACCCCCAATTGCTGCCTGCTTCGCTGAAGAGGCCCCTGGGTCTCCCATTGAACTCCATTGCAAACCAGATGCCTGTTTGCACTCTGCACCCGGCTGGCCCTGTGCCGCTGAGGGTGTACTTCTTGTGCAAACTTGTGCCCCCCCCCCCCCCCCCCCCGGGTGCCCTACAAAATCCCCCTGGTCTGCCCTCCGAAGACGCGGTTACTTACGTGCTGGCAGACTGGAACCGGGGCACCCCCTTCTCCATTGAAGCCTGTGTGTTTTGGACACCACTCTGACCTTAAAATAAACTAAGAAAATATATTTTTTCTATACAAAAACCTATTGGCCTGGAATTGTCTGAGTGTGTGTTCCTCATTTATTGCCTGTGTGTGTACAACAAATGCTTAACACTACCCTCTGATAAGCCTACTGCTCGACCACACTACCACAAAATAGAGCATTAGAATTATCTTTTTGCCACTATCTTACCTTTAAGGGGAACCCTTGGACTCTGTGCATGCTATTTCTTACTTTGAAATAGTACATAGAGAGCCAACTTCCTACAATAGCTTATTGCCGTTTTTGTCAAAACTGTACATGCTATTGTGACTATTCAAAGTTCCTAGAATACCTGAGTAAAATACCTTTTGTAAGGAAATGCCTCCTTGGCATGGTTGCCCCCTGACTTTTTGCCTTTGCTGATGCTATGTTTACAATTGAAAGTGTGCTGAGGCCTGCTAACCAGGCCCCAGCACCAGTGTTCTTTCCCTAACCTGTACTTTTGTATCCACAATTGGCAGACCCTGGCATCCAGATAAGTCCCTTGTAACTGGTACTTCTAGTACCAAGGGCCCTGATGCCAAGGAAGGTCTCTAAGGGCTGCAGCATGTCTTATGCCACCCTGGAGACCTCTCACTCAGCACAGACACACTGCTTGCCAGCTTGTGTGTGCTAGTGAGGACAAAACGAGTAAGTCGACATGGCACTCCCCTCAGGGTGCCATGCCAGCCTCTCACTGCCTATGCAGTATAGGTAAGACACCCCTCTAGCAGGCCTTACAGCCCTAAGGCAGGGTGCACTATACCATAGGTGAGGGTACCAGTGCATGAGCATGGTACCCCTACAGTGTCTAAACAAAACCTTAGACATTGTAAGTGCAGGGTAGCCATAAGAGTATATGGTCTGGGAGTTTGTCAAACACGAACTCCACAGCACCATAAGGGCTACACTGAAAACTGGGAAGTTTGGTATCAAACTTCTCAGCACAATAAATGCACACTGATGCCAGTGTACATTTTATTGTAAAATACACCCCAGAGGGCACCTTAGAGGTGCCCCCTGAAACTTAACCAACTGTCTGTGTAGGCTGACTAGTTCCAGCAGCCTGCCACACCAGAGACATGTTGCTGGCCCCATGGGGAGAGTGCCTTTGTCACTCTGAGGCCAGTAACAAAGCCTGCACTGGGTGGAGATGCTAACACCTCCCCCAGGCAGGAGCTGTAACACCTGGCGGTGAGCCTCAAAGGCTCACCCCTTTGTCACAGCCCAGCAGGGCACTCCAGCTTAGTGGAGTTGCCCGCCCCCTCCGGCCACGGCCCCCACTTTTGGCGGCAAGGCTGGAGGGAACAAAGAAAGCAACAAGGAGGAGTCACTGGCCAGTCAGGACAGCCCCTAAGGTGTCCTGAGCTGAGGTGACTCTGACTTTTAGAAATCCTCCATCTTGCAGATGGAGGATTCCCCCAATAGGGTTAGGATTGTGACCCCCTCCCCTTGGGAGGAGGCACAAAGAGGGTGTACCCACCCTCAGGGCTAGTAGCCATTGGCTACTAACCCCCCAGACCTAAACACGCCCTTAAATTTAGTATTTAAGGGCTACCCTGAACCCTAGAAAATTAGATTCCTGCAACTACAAGAAGGAGGACTGCCTAGCTGAAAACCCCTGCAGAGGAAGACCAGAAGACGACAACTGCCTTGGCTCCAGAAACTCACCGGCCTGTCTCCTGCCTTCCAAAGATCCTGCTCCAGCGACGCCTTCCAAAGGGACCAGCGACCTCGACATCCTCTGAGGACTGCCCCTGCTTCGAAAAGACAAGAAACTCCCGAGGACAGCGGACCTGCTCCAAGAAAAGCTGCAACTTTGTTTCCAGCAGCTTTAAAGAACTCTGCAAGCTCCCCGCAAGAAGCGTGAGACTTGCAACACTGCACCCGGCGACCCCGACTCGGCTGGTGGCGATCCAACACCTCAGGAGGGACCCCAGGACTACTCTAAGACTGTGAGTACAAAAACCTGTCCCCCCTGAGCCCCCACAGCGCCGCCTGCAGAGGGAATCCCGAGGCTTCCCCTGACCGCGACTCTTTGAATCCTAAGTCCCGACACCTGGGAGAGACCCTGCACCCGCAGCCCCCAGGACCTGAAGGACCGGACTTTCACTGGAGGAGTGACCCCCAGGAGTCCCTCTCCCTTGATCAAGTGGAGGTTTCCCTGAGGAACCCCCCCCCTTGCCTGCCTGCAGCGCTGAAGAGATCCCTAGATCTCCCATTGACTTCCATTACAAACCCGACGCTTGTTTCTACACTGCACCCGGCCGCCCCCGCGCTGCTGAGGGTGAAATTTCTGTGTGGGCTTGTGTCCCCCCCGGTGCCCTACAAAACCCCCCTGGTCTGCCCTCCGAAGACGCGGGTACTTACCTGCAAGCAGACCGGAACCGGGGCACCCCCTTCTCTCCATTCTAGCCTATGTGTTTTGGGCACCACTTTGAACTCTGCACCTGACCGGCCCTGAGCTGCTGGTGTGGTGACTTTGGGGTTGCTCTGAACCCCCAACGGTGGGCTACCTTGGACCAAGAACTAAGCCCTGTAAGTGTCTTACTTACCTGGTTAATCTAACAAATACTTACCTCCCCTAGGAACTGTGAAAATTGCACTAAGTGTCCACTTTTAAAACCGCTATTTGTGAATAACTTGAAAAGTATACATGCAATTTTGATGATTTGAAGTTCCTAAAGTACTTACCTGCAATACCTTTTGAATGAGATATTACATGTAGAATTTGAACCTGTGGTTCTTAAAATAAACTAAGAAAAGATATTTTTCTATATAAAAACCTATTGGCTGGATTTGTCTGAGTGTGTGTACCTCATTTATTGTCTATGTGTATGTACAACAAATGCTTAACACTACTCCTTGGATAAGCCTACTGCTCGACCACACTACCACAAAATAGAGCATTAGTATTATCTATTTTTACCACTATTTTACCTCTAAGGGGAACCCTTGGACTCTGTGCATGCTATTCCTTACTTTGAAATAGCACATACAGAGCCAACTTCCTACACCTTTCATTTGAAGTATTACTTGTAAATCTTGAACCTGTGGTTCTTAAACTAAGAAAATAGATTTTTCTATATTAAAACCTATTGGCCTGGAATAAGTCTTTCAGTGTGTGTTCCTTATTTATTGCCTGTGTGTGTACAACAAATGCTTAACACTACCCTGTGATAAGCCTACTGCTCGACCACACTACCACAAAATAGAGCATTGGAATTATCTCTCTTTACCACTATCTTACCTCTAAGGGGAACCCTTGGACTCTGTGCACACTATTTCTTACTTCGAAATAGTATAAACAGAGACAACTTCCTACACACATTTCATGTGTTAAAGGCTCATTTGATGAATTATTAGACAAAAAGTTTGTACTTTTGTGTTTGCTAGTAATTTTAATAAGGACATGTTTAATGATATTTGAGCAAGATGAGTACATTTATCGTTTTGCATTGCACCATATTGTCCAATGTATGGGTTTACTACAGATGCATGCTCCATCAAAAAGTCATAAAGTATACATGGGAATTTATAAGTGGTCTCATTTTGAGCAGTCTGCACCAAATGTTATTACAGTTCATTAAGTGATTAAACTAATTTTGGCACAGGTGGCAGTAAAGAGGCACCTCTGAAGAGAAATTCATACATTTTCCCTACTGGATTTGTGTGTGTTGTAGCACAGATGAAGATAATATCTATCAGTTTGCCAAGGGAAGCACAGGATCCGTGTCTTGTGCCTAACCCCCATTTACTTTCAAGTTCTCAGGGTGCATATGAGTTTGAAACTTAGAAATGCAGTAATGTCGTCAGCATGTTCTCCATGAGCAACGGTTAGGCTTGATAGGACATTCCATTGTAGCCTTCACTATGTAATCTAAAGAGCGTATTGTAAGCAACTGAAGGAAAGAAAACTGTAGTGGCCTCTGTATGAGATACTGCCTAATAACAGTTAATTAGGCAGGATTGTGTTAAATTAGTTTTTGACCAGACTTTATCTACTTCTAAGTATTTTTAGTAGGAGGTCTCCACGGCAAAACATACATCAGAAGACGGTTGGAGGTGTTCCAGACAAGGACTGTGTCCCTCTCACATAGTCTACTTGTGCAGTTTGACATGATTACCTCTTGGTGCCTCTGAAAAGGAGGACATTGGGTTCCTGCTAACCAGGCTCCTAGTGCCAGTGTTCCTTCCTCAAAAACAAGACCACTGGTCACCTTATCCCCCAAGTGGCCAGGCCTTTAGCATCTAAGTCCCTAGTAAGTTGTACCTCTGGTTTCTAGGGCTTGGGTACTAAAAAAAAAGGTTCCTAAGAGGTGCAGCTTACCTTGTGCCAATCTAGGGGAGCCAGCTTATAAGAGACTCTCACTGCAGGCTGCGTGACAAGGTGCTCTAAAAAGTGAAAACACAACTTGACACGCTTGTGTGCCATGTTCCCTAACACTACATGTAATATTTGTAACTCTTACAGCCAGGCAGGGTGTACCATATTACATGTGTGGATCTATTTATTTTTTTATTTTTGTGAAAAGGTGGTTTTGTAAAACCCCGTAAAATAACAATCCATCGATTGTTAAATCAATGCATTGTAAATAAAGCACACGTCTTTGATCATGTCCCAATTTTATGTAGTAGTTTTTATTTTCTCCTCTTACTCGAACTCCAGCCAAGCCAACACGTGTTTCGTCTGGGACGTAGCCCAATGACTTCCTCAAGGCTGTAAATAATATGCAATACTGTAACGTATTGCAAAATATCCCTTTTTCCCATTCTTATTAAACCGTGCTCTTCAACTTATAAGTGGAAACCATTGATGTATAAAATTCAAACAAATTACATATCCATGTATTCCAAATACGCATCTCCATGCCAAGTCTGTCTACAAAGACATTCCATCTGTGTACATTATCAGAAACTTATAAAAGCTCTATCCTTTTTCCTCACCCGTTAATCAATAAAAATCTAGTGTTCTTACATACATGCACATGTGGAACTGAGCACAGTCAAAACGGGGACCCTCTTGTGTATAGTCTTTATATTCCAGTAAATATTGAAAACTCCTAAATCGGTACCTTTAATATGTCGGTTGAGATCTGCATTAAAACTCCTCTTTCAATTCAGCCACATCCTATCCTTCTAAGTCAAGCAATTATATTGTATTGTATTGTAATCGTATTTATATAGCGCTTACTACCCCTGACGAGGCGTTGAAGCGCTTTTCGATGAGTAGCACGCTACTTCGGTACCCAACAAGAATTAGTGATGGATTAGTATAATTTAATAAGGAGTACAGTTTTAGTATTATTATGAGTTAATTTGAGTTGCGGATATGAGAGTTTGTTAGTTAGATTGACTGGAGTAATGGAGGGGTGGAGGATGAAAGAAATCCAGAAGTGTTAATTGGGAGTTTATCCTTCATTTACTCAATCCAAAGGCTTGAGATGAATAAAAGGGGAGCGGAGGGGAAAGAGGATGTGGAAGGGTTAGGGAGAGCATAGTAGCAGGGTGAGATGAATGCAGGAGAATTTAGTAGGGTTGTGTGGGAGGTCACAGAGGTAGAGTGAGGTTTGGTGAGTTAGATGTGGAGGTGGAGGGAAGAGCTTAGGCAGAGATATTTAGGAGATGAAAGTGGTCGAAGGGATTTGGGATGAGTCCGAGTGAGAAAGGAGGATAGTTTGATAGAGACATGACCTAAGAGTGAGGAGAAGATAAGTGTGATAAAAAGAGAGCAGAAATTCGTAGATATCTAGTATAACAACCCAAAAAAACCAGGAGCCATGCAATGATCCACAAACATGCCAGGCACAGAAACAACATATACACATACATACACATATGTTCTTCTCAGGATCCTCTACATAAAGAAACCTTAGAGGTTAGAAACTGGGGGTTAACTATTCGTAATCTGTCCTGAGTGTCCACCTGAAACTAATCATTAAAAACTATTCATAGTAATGCTTACCTAATTGTATCCCAATAAGTCAAAATGTCTGCATGTGTGGACCTATCTACAAGAGCAGATATGACCCTGCTATGTTTTTGTCGATTCTTAGACATAGTAAGTGATCAATAAAGCCATTTTAAGTACATGTGATGGGCACTTGTCAATACGAGTTCCCCAGCTACATGATGACTTCACTGAAAAAAGGAATGTTTTGCTACCAAACAGCTCGTATTAAGCCCCACTGATTACAGTGATGGATTTATTAATACATGCATCCAGAGGGCACCTTAGAGGTGCTCCCTGAAAACCTACCAACTACTGCTGTGCTGATTGACTGGTTTCCACTCCGAAGGTGGAGAGCCTCTCCTCACTGCAGCCAGAAACAAAGCCTGCTCTAGAAGGGCCCTTCAGGAAGTTAAGAAGACTGATGAGGACTCCGGAATGCCAAAACCTGACACCGGACAGCACTACTGCATCTGTCCCCACTAGCCCAAGTTGAAGTGGGCCAACTGTGCCAGCGTGGTCCCCATGCCCTCCAGGACGAATCACATCTTGGGTTTGGCAAAAGTGGACTTCCCAGCGTCACCTGCAGCCTCCTTCTGCATGCCCTTTCCAACCGTGCCCTTTCCAACTGCGAGTATCCCCTGCACCGGATGCCAAAAGACACCACTGCACTCAAGCACCACACCCTGAGGAGAAGTGGGCCAACGGTCTCCCTACATGCTCTGGGGTCAATCTCTCCTGTGGGTTCCCCTGAACTAGACCCCCAGTTCCTGCTTGTAGCCTTTTTTTTATTTTATTTTTTAAGACTGGACCGATCTCCATTGAAGTGAATGAAGCACCTGATCCTGTAACACACCTCTGCATCTGGGCACCACAGAGACCCCTGATATGAACTGTTAGTGTTGCCTTTGACCTTGCCCCATACTTACCTTAACTCCAGAAGAACAGTCCTGTATGTCGTTGCTAAAGCGCCCGAATGCAGTGTGTTTCTTTCCCATAGGGTAACATTATGGTACCTGACGCTGAAATGCACCACTGCACCCAAATGCCCCAGTGCCTCCCGAAGTGAGCTGTTGTCGTTGCCTTGGATCTTCCCTATACTTACCTTAACTCCAGAAGAACAGTCCTGTAAGTCACTGAAGAACTCGTATGCAGGATGTCATTCCCCCCCCCCCCCCAAAGAAAATAGGTTAACATTACCACTCCAAAAATTGCTTTGTCAACTTTAGATAACTGTAACAAAAAAAATCACACCTCAAAGTAATTACCTGATTCAGATAATCTTGGTATAGAAATTCATATAAAAGTGTTATTTTTATAAACTGGTGTTGGATTTCTTTGAGCGTATGTTGCACTTATTGCCCATGTGTGTGCAATGCATGCTTAGCACTTTCTCTTATATGCCTAACTGCTCTCTGACACTACCACAAAAGACCATTTGGGTTGTCAATTGTGCCTCTCTAATTCCTTTGGGGTTTGCCTTGACTCTTTGCACAGTGTACCTCATTTTGGTCCACTATATTAAAGAGACGGCTTTCTTCCGCAGCCAGTTATATGGATGCATACATGTGGTATTTGTTGTACAAAGCTAGCCAACATGAAGCCGAGCACTGTACAGGGTCCAAAGGCAAAGACTGTCACTGTGTGATAGAAAGCATAGTTGGTTTGTGGACTTCTACGAAAACAGGATGTCATGTTCTTTGAGAAGGTTAGTCATAAGCTCTCAAGTTGCATTTTCGTGATGGCCTGACACTGTCCTAACTTTTCAATTTTCCACAGCACCTCCGAAACCCTCCATCCTTTAACAGGTGTGAAAAATTCTCAGTTTTCTGAAGATTTCTTGGGATAACCAATAGACTTCTGTGACACAGAAATTTGATTTTAGGAGCTGTTTGCATCTATCCCCTTGTCCCCTCTTCTCATCTGTTTCTCTTTTCTGTTTCTCACTTGGCAGGTTGATATTAGTGCGGTACTGGCATACACAATCGCTGTGAAGGAGGAAGGGGAGCTTGCCCTCATGAAGAAGGCTGCCAGCATTACATCAGATCTTTTTAACAAGTTCTTCAAGGAGCGAGTGATGGAAATTGTGGATGCTGACGAGGTTAGGTTCAATTCTATACTTGGTGGAAACACTGTCAAATACAGACCATAGCAGTGTGCCTGCTTTTGAAAAGTATGGTCTCCAAGTGTACCTTTTGGCTATTGAACTTTTTTGTTCTTAAATATTTGAATGGGTCTCTTATAATTGCCATTTACCTCCTCTTTCTTTCCTTTTTTATGTATTACTGTTTCATAACGTGGCGGTAGCCACTCTGTAGTTAGTTAGGGTTACCGGAGATAGGAATTCCTCTGATGTTTGTCCCTTAGTAACTTTGCACATGTTCGAATCTTCACAATACATTCCAGACCTATTGCATCTATTACATTGGTGAAGGATTGAACGTTTGGTTGTTTTTGGTCAAGGAGGATGGCAAAAAAAAAAAGGGGATCCCAAAACACTTTCACTCCAGTGCGTTTTACATAGACTTTATTTCATGTAGTGGCAATTTCACAGCATGTGCATTAAGCTATGCAAATAATTTGTTTTGCTATTGTAAGTAATTTTATGAAGTGGTTCTCCTCCGTCTTGTCCAGCTCCTTCTCTTCCACCAACACATCCCCCTCCCTCTGGATTTGCACCAGCCAACTCACCACCACAAGGGTCTCATGACTTGGGAGACACGTTAGATGACCCAGATCCGTGGGACATGTATGATCTGGATCCTATTACACTGAATGATCCGGATCTCTACCCAGCTAAACCATCACCACCTAAGGAGTCCACCTCATATCAGCAAGTCATAGCTAGGTCAACAGCATTTCATAATGTACCTGTAAGGAAATGCCTCCGTGGCATGGTTACCCCCTGACTTTTTGCCTTTGCTGATGCTATGTTTACAATTGAAAGTGTGCTGAGGCCTGCTAACCAGGCCCCAGCACCAGTGTTCTTTCCCTAAACTGTACTTTTGTTTCCACAATTGGTACACCCTGGCATCCAGGTAAGTCCCTTGTAACTGGTACCCCTGGTACCAAGGGCCCTGATGCCAGGGAAGGTCTCTAAGGGATGCAGCATGTCTTATGCCACCCTAGGGACCCCTCACTCAGCACAGACACACTGCTTGCCAGCTTGTGTGTGCTGGTGAGGACAAAACGAGTAAGTCGACATGGCACTCCCCTCAGGGTGCCAATGCCAACCTCACACTGCCTATGTAGTATAGATAAGTCACCCCTCTAGCAGGCCTTACAGCCCTAAGGCAGGGTGCACTATACCTTAGGTGATGGCACAAGTGCATGAGCACTGTGCCCTTACAGTGTCTAAGCCAAACCTTAGACATTGTAAGTGCAGGGTAGCCATAAGAGTATATGGTCTGGGAGTCTGTCAAACACGAACTCCACAGCACCATAATGGCTACACTGAAAACTGGGAAGTTTTGTATCAAACTTCCCAGCACACTGATGCCAGTGTACATTTTATTGTAAACTACACCCCAGAGGGCACCTTAGAGGTGCTCCCTGAAACCTTAACCAACTACCCTAATAGGCTGACTGGTTTTAACAGCCTGCCACACTCGAGACATGTTGCTGGCCACATGGGGAGAGTGCCTTTGTCACTCTGTGGCTAGTAACAAAGCCTGCACTGGGTAGAGATGCTTATCACCTCCCCCTTGCAGGAGCTGTAACACCTGGCGGTGAGCCTCAAAGGATCACCCCCTTTGTTCCAGCACCACAGGGCACTCCAGCTAGTGGAGTTGCCCGCCCCCTCCGGCCACGGCCCCACTTTTGGTGGCAAGGCCAGAGGAGATAATGAGAAAAACAAGGAGGAGTCACTGGCCAGTCAGGACAGCCCCTAAGGCAACCTGAGCTGAGGTGACTCTGACTTTTAGAAATCCTCCACCTTGCAGATGGAGGATTCCCCCAATTGGGATAGGAATGTGACCCCCTCCCCATGGGAGGAGGCACAAAGAGGGTGTACCCACCCTCAGGGCTAGTAGCCATTGGCTACTAACCTCCCAGACCTAAACACGCCCTTAAATTTAGTATTTAAGGGCTCCCCTGAACCTAGGAACTCAGATTCCTGCAACCTAAGAAGAAGAGGACTGCTAAGCTGAAAAACCCTGCAGAGAAGACAGTCACCAACTGCTTTGGCCCCAGCTCTACCAGCCTGTCTCTCCACTTCTAAAAGACACTGCTCCAGCGACGCTTTCCCCAGGACCAGTGACCTCTGAATCCTCCGAGGACTGCCCTGCTCTAGAAGGACCAAGAAACTCCAGAGGACAGCGGCCCTGTTCATCCAAGACTGCAACTTTGTTTCCAAAGGAGCAACTTTAAAACAACTGCGTTTCCCGCCGGGAGCGTGAGACTTGCTACTCTGCACCCGACGCCCCCAGCTTGACTTGTGGAGAAACAACACTTCAGGGAGGACTCCCCGGCGACTGCGAGACCGTGAGTAGCCAGAGTTGCCCCCCCCCCCCGAGCCCCTTCAGCGACGCCTGCAGAGGGAATCCCGAGGCTCCCCCTGACCGCAACTGCCTGACTCCCAGATCCCGACGCCTGGTAAAGACTCTGCACCCGCAGCCCCCAGGACCTGAAAGATTGGAACTCCAGTGCAGGAGTGACCCCCAGGAGGCCCTCTCCCTTGCCCAGGTGGTGGCTACCCTGAGAAACACCCCCCCCCCCCCCCCCCTTGCCTGCCTGCATCGCTGAAGAGACCCCTTGGTCTCCCATTGATTTACATTGGAAACCTGACGCATGTTTGCACACTGCACCCAGCTGCCCCCGTGCTGCTGAGGGTGTACTTTCTGTGCTAACTTGTGTGTCCCCCCCCCCCCCCGGTGCCCTACAAAACCCCCCTGGTCTGCCCTCCGAAGACGCGGGCACTTACCTGCTGGCAGACTGGAACCGGGGCACCCCCTTCTCCATTGAAGCCTATGTGTTTTGGGCACCACTTTGACCTCTGCACCTGACCGGCCCTGAGCTGCTGGTGTGGTACCTTTGGGTTGCTCTGAACCCCCAACGGTGGGCTACTTAGGACCCAAACTTGAACCCCGCTCTGTGGGGACAACTTTGGTTACTCAGTCTTGGAGTCGCCGGAGGGTCCTCCCTGTAGCGTTGTTTCTTCACCAGTCGAGTCGGGGTCGCCGGGTGCAGTGTTGCAAGTCTCACGCTTCTTGCGGGGATTGCAGGGGTCTTTAAATCTGCTCCTCTGAAACAAAGTTGCAGTCTTTGTTGAACAGGGCCGCTGTCCTCGGGAGTTTCTTGGTCTTTTGGAAGCAGGGCAGTTCTCTGAGGATTCAGAGGTCGCTGGTCCTGGGGAAAGCGTTGCTGGAGCAGTTTTCTTCTGAAGGAGGGAGACAGGCCGGTAGGGCTGGGGCCAAAGCAGTTGGTGTCTTCTTTTTCTCTGCAGGGTTTTTCAGCTCAGCAGTCCTCTTCTTCAAGTTGCAGGAATCTAAACTCTTAGGTTCAGGGGAGCCCTTAAATACTAAATTTAAGGGCGTGTTTAGGTCTGGGGGGTTAGTAGCCAATGGCTACTAGCCCTGAGGGTGGGTACACCCTCTTTGTGCCTCCTCCCAAGGGGAGGGGGTCACATTCCTATCCCTATTGGGGGAATCCTCCATCTGCAAGATAGAGGATTTCTAAAAGTTAGTCACTTCAGCTCAGGACACCTTAGGGGCTGTCCTGACTGGCCAGTGACTCCTCCTTGTTGTTCTCATTATTTCCTCCGGCCTTGCCGCCAAAAGTGGGCCCGTGGCTGGAGGGGGCGGGCAACTCCACTAGCTGGAGTGTCCTGCGGTGCTGGAACAAACGGGGTGAGCTTGTGAGGCTCACCGCCAGGTGTTACAGCTCCTGCCTGGGGGAGGTGATAGCATCTCCACCCAGTGCAGGCTTTGTTACTGGCCACAGAGTGACAAAGGCACTCTCCCCATGTGGCCAGCAACATGTCTCGGGGTGGCAGGCTGCTGGAACCAGTCAGCCTACACAGGTAGTTGGATACAGTTTCAGGGGACACTTCTAAGGTGCCCTCTGGGGTGTAGTTTACAATAAAATGTACACTGGCATCAGTGTGCATTTATTGTGCTGGGAAGTTTGATACCAAACTTCCCAGTTTTCAGTGTAGCCATTATGGTGCTGTGGAGTTCGTGTAAAACAGACTCCCAGACTGTAGGAAGTTGGCTCTGTATGTGCTATTTCAAAGTAAGGAATAGCATGCACAGAGTCCAAGGGTTCCCCTTAGAGGTAAGATAGTGGCAAAAAGAGATAATACTAATGCTCTATTTTGTGGTAGTGTGGTCGAGCAGTAGGCTTATCAAAGGAGTAGTGTTAAGCATTTGTTGTACATACACACAGGCAACAAATGAGGAACACACACTCAGAGACAAATCCAGGCCAATAGGTTTTGTTATAGAAAAATATCTTTTCTTAGTTTATTTTAAGAACCACAGGTTCAAATTCTACATGTAATATCTCATTTGAAAGGTATTGCAGGTAAGTACTTTACGAACTTTAAATCATTACATTAGCATGTATACTTTTTACATAAAACACAATAAGCTGTTTTAAACGTGGACACAGTGCAATTTTCACAGTTCCTGGGGGAGGTAAAGTATTGTTAGTTTTAACAGGTAAGTAAGTCACTTACAGGTTTCAGTTTTTGGTCCAAGGTAGCCCACCGTTTGGGGTTCAGAGCAACCCCAAAGTTATCACACCAGCAGCTCAGGGCCGGTCAGGTGCAAATGTCAAAGAGTTGCCCAAAACACATAGGCTTCAATGGAGAGAAGGGGGTGCCCCGGTTCCAGTCTGCCAGCAGGTAAGTACCCGTGTCTTCGGAGGGCAGATCAGGGGGGTTTTGTAGGGCACCGGGGGGGACAAGTCCACACAGAAAGTACACCCTCAGCAGCGCGGGGGCGGCCGGGTGCAGTGTGCAAACAAGCGTCGGGTTTCCTTTAGTTTTCAATGGGAGACCAAGGGGTCTCTTCAGCAATGCAGGCAGGCAAGGTGGGGGCTCCTCGGGGTAGCCACCACCTGGGCAAGGGAGAGGGCCTCCTGGGGGTCACTCCTGCACAGAAGTTCCGTTTCTTTAGGGGCTGGGGGCTGCGGGTGCAGGGTCTTTTCCAGCCGTCGGGAAATGGAGTTCAGACAGTTGCGGTCAGGGGGAGCCTGGGGATTCCCTCTGCAGGCGTCGCTGTGGGGGATCAGGGGGGACAACTTTGGTTACTCAGTCGTAGAGTCGCCGGAGGGTCCTCCCTGAGTTGGTTGTTCTCCACCAGTCGAGTCGGGGTCGCCGGGTGCAGTGTTGCAAGTCTCACGCTTCTTGCGGGAAGTTGCAGGGGTCTTTAAATCTGCTCCTTGTAACAAAGAGTCAGTTCTTTTGGAGCAGTGCCGCTGTCCTCTGGAGTTTCTTGTCTTTTTCGAAGCAGGGCAGTCCTCAGAGGATTCAGAGGTCGCTGGTCCCTTGGAAAGCGTCGCTGGAGCAGGTTTCTTTGGAAGGCAGGAGACAGGCCGGTAAGTCTGGGGCCAAGGCAGTTGGTGGTGTCTGTTCTTCCTCTGCGGGGGTTTTTCAGCTCAGCAGTTCTCTTTGTAAGGAAATGCCTCCTTGGCATGGTTGCCCCCTGACTTTTTGCCTTTGCTGATGCTATGTTTACAATTGAAAGTGTGCTGAGGCCTGCTAACCAGGCCCCAGCACCAGTGTTCTTTCCCTAACCTGTACTTTTGATTCCACAATTGGCACACCCTGGCATCCAGATAAGTCCCTTGTAACTGGTACCTCTGGTACCAAGGGCCCTGATGCCAGGGAAGGTCTCTAAGGGCTGCAGCATGTCTTATGCCACCCTGGAGACCCCTCACTCAGCACAGACACACTGCTTGCCAGCTTGTGTGTGCTAGTGAGAACAAAATGAGTAAGTCGACATGGCACTCCCCTCAGGGTGCCATGCCAGCCTCTCACTGCCTATGCAGTATAGGTAAGACACCCCTCTAGCAGGCCTTACAGCCCTAAGGCAGGGTGCACTATACCATAGGTGAGGGTACCAGTGCATGAGCAGTGTGCCCCTACAGTGTCTAAGCAAAACCTTAGACATTGTAAGTGCAGGGTAGCCATAAGAGTATATGGTCTGGGAGTCTGTTTTACACGAACTCCACAGCACCATAATGGCTACACTGAAAACTGGGAAGTTTGGTATCAAACTTCTCAGCACAATAAATGCACACTGATGCCAGTGTACATTTTATTGTAAAATACACCACAGAGGGCACCTTAGAGGTGCCCCCTGAAACTTAACCGACTATCTGTGTAGGCTGACTGGTTCCAGCAGCCTGCCACACTAGAGACATGTTGCTGGCCCCATGGGGAGAGTGCCTTTGTCACTCTGAGGCCAGTAACAAAGCCTGCACTGGGTGGAGATGCTAACACCTCCCCCAGGCAGGAGCTGTAACACCTGGCGGTGAGCCTCAAAGGCTCACCCCTTTGTCACAGCACCGCAGGACACTCCAGCTTAGTGGAGTTGCCCGCCCCCTCCGGCCACGGCCCCCACTTTTGGCGGCAAGGCTGGAGGAAACAAAGAAAGCAACAAGGAGGAGTCACTGGCCAGTCAGGACAGCCCCTAGGGTGTCCTGAGCTGAAGTGACTCTAACTTTTAGAAATCCTCCATCTTGCAGATGGAGGATTCCCCCAATAGGATTAGGGATGTGCCCCCCTCCCCTTGGGAGGAGGCACAAAGAGGGTGTACCCACCCTCCGGGCTAGTAGCCATTGGCTACTAACCCCCCAGAGCTAAACGCGCCCTTAAATTTAGTATTTAAGGGCTCTCCCTGAACCTAGAAACTAGATTCCTGCAACTACAAGAAGGACTGCTGAGCTGACAAACCCCTGCAGAGGAAGAATAGAAGACACCAACTGCCTTGGCCCCAGACTTACCGGCCTGTCTCCTGCCTTCCAAAGAAACCTGCTCCAGCGACGCTTTCCAAGGGACCAGCGACCTCTGAATCCTCTGAGGACTGCCCTGCTTCGAAAAAGACAAACTCCAGAGGACAGCGGCACTGCTCCAAAAGAACTGCAACTTTGTAACAAGGAGCAGATTTAAAGACCCCTGCAACTCCCCGCAAGAAGCGTGAGACTTGCAACTCTGCACTCGGCGACCCCGACTCGACTGGTGGAGAACAACCAACTCAGGGAGGACCCTCCGGCGACTCTACGACTGTGAGTAACCAAAGTTGTCCCCCCTGAGCCCCCACAGCGACGCCTGCAGAGGGAATCCCCAGGCTCCCCCTGACCGCGACTGTCTAAACTCCATTTCCCGACGGCTGGAAAAGACCCTGCACCCGCAGCCCCCAGCTCCTAAAGAAACGGAACTTCTGTGCAGGAGTGACCCCCAGGAGGCCCTCTCCCTTGCCCAGGTGGTGGCTACCCCGAGGAGCCCCCCCACCCCCTTGCCTGCCTGCATCGCTGAAGAGACCCCTTGGTCCCCCATTGAAACCCGAAGGAAACCCGACGCGTGTTTGCACACTGCACCCGGCCGCCCCCGCGCTGCTTAGGGTGTACTTTCTGTGCTACTTTGTGTCCCCCCCGGTGCCCTACAAAACCCCCCTGGTCTGCCCTCCGAAGACGCGGGTACTTACCTGCTGGCAGACTGGAACCGGGGCACCCCCTTCTCTCCATTGAAGCCTATGTGTTTTGGGCACCTCTTTGACCTTTGCACCTGACCGGCCCTGAGCTGCTGGTGTGATAACTTTGGGGTTGCTCTGAACCCCCAACGGTGGGCTACCTTGGACCAAAAACTGAAACCTGTAAGTGACTTAATTACCTGTTAAACCTAACATTACTTTACCTCCCCCAGGAACTGTGAAAATTGCACTAAGTGTCCACTTTTAAAACAGCTTATTGTGTTTTATGTAAAAAGTATACATGCTAATGAAATTATTCAAAGTTCCTAAAGTACTTACCTGCAATACCTTTCAAATGAGATATTACATGTAAAATTTGAACCTGTGGTTCTTAAAATAAACTAAGAAAATATATTTTTCTATAACAAAACCTATTGGCTGGATTTGTCTCTGAGTGTGTGTAGGAAGTTGGCTCTGTATGTGCTATTTCAAAGTAAGGAATAGCATGCACAGAGTCCAAGGGTTCCCCTTAGAGGTAAAATAGTGGTAAAAAGAGATAATACTAATGCTCTATTTTGTGGTAGTGTGGTCGAGCAGTAGGCTTATCCAAGGAGTAGTGTTAAGCATTTGTTGTACATACACACAGGCAATAAATGAGGTACACACACTGTAAGGAAATGCCTCCTTGGCATGGTTGCCCCCTGACTTTTTGCCTTTGCTGATGCTATGTTTACAATTGAAAGTGTGCTGAGGCCTGCTAACCAGGCCCCAGCACCAGTGTTCTTTCCCTAACCTGTACTTTTGTATCCACAATTGGCAGACCCTGGCATCCAGATAAGTCCCTTGTAACTGGTACTTCTAGTACCAAGGGCCCTGATGCCAAGGAAGGTCTCTAAGGGCTGCAGCATGTCTTATGCCACCCTGGAGACCTCTCACTCAGCACAGACACACTGCTTGCCAGCTTGTGTGTGCTAGTGAGGACAAAACGAGTAAGTCGACATGGCACTTCCCTCAGGGTGCCATGCCAGCCTCTCACTGCCTATGCAGTATAGGTAAGACACCCCTCTAGCAGGCCTTACAGCCCTAAGGCAGGGTGCACTATACCATAGGTGAGGGTACCAGTGCATGAGCATGGTACCCCTACAGTGTCTAAACAAAACCTTAGACATTGTAAGTGCAGGGTAGCCATAAGAGTATATGGTCTGGGAGTCTGTCAAACACGAACTCCACAGCACCATAATGGCTACACTGAAAACTGGGAAGTTTGGTATCAAACTTCTCAGCACAATAAATGCACACTGATGCCAGTGTACATTTTATTGTAAAATACACCCCAGAGGGCACCTTAGAGGTGCCCCCTGAAACCTATCCGACTATCTGTGTAGGCTGACTGGTTCCAGCAGCCTGCCACACTAGAGACATGTTGCTGGCCCCATGGGGAGAGTGCCTTTGTCACTCTGAGGCCAGTAACAAAGCCTGCACTGGGTGGAGATGCTAACACCTCCCCCAGGCAGGAGCTGTAACACCTGGCGGTGAGCCTCAAAGGCTCACCCCTTTGTCACAGCCCAGCAGGGCACTCCAGCTTAGTGGAGTTGCCCGCCCCCTCCGGCCACGGCCCCCACTTTTGGCGGCAAGGCTGGAGGGAACAAAGAAAGCAACAAGGAGGAGTCACTGGCCAGTCAGGACAGCCCCTAAGGTGTCCTGAGCTGAGGTGACTCTGACTTTTAGAAATCCTCCATCTTGCAGATGGAGGATTCCCCCAATAGGGTTAGGATTGTGACCCCCTCCCCTTGGGAGGGGGCACAAAGAGGGTGTACCCACCCTCAGGGCTAGTAGCCATTGGCTACTAACCCCCCAGACCTAAACACGCCCTTAAATTTAGTATTTAAGGGCTACCCTGAACCCTAGAAAATTAGATTCCTGCAACTACAAGAAGAAGGACTGCCTAGCTGAAAACCCCTGCAGAGGAAGACCAGAAGACGACAACTGCCTTGGCTCCAGAAACTCACCGGCCTGTCTCCTGCCTTCCAAATATCCTGCTCCAGCGACGCCTTCCAAAGGGACCAGCGACCTCGACATCCTCTGAGGACTGCCCCTGCTTCGAAAAGACAAGAAACTCCCGAGGACAGCGGACCTGCTCCAAGAAAAGCTGCAACTTTGTTTCCAGCAGCTTTAAAGAACCCTGCAAGCCCCCCGCAAGAAGCGTGAGACTTGCAACACTGCACCCGACGACCCCGACTCGGCTGGTGGCGATCCAACACCTCAGGAGGGACCCCAGGACTACTCTAAGACTGTGAGTACAAAAACCTGTCCCCCCTGAGCCCCCACAGCGCCGCCTGCAGAGGGAATCCCGAGGCTTCCCCTGACCGCGACTCTTTGAATCCTAAGTCCCGACACCTGGGAGAGACCCTGCACCCGCAGCCCCCAGGACCTGAAGGACCGGACTTTCACTGGAGGAGTGACCCCCAGGAGTCCCTCTCCCTTGACCAAGTGGAGGTTTCCCCGAGGAACCCCCCCCTTGCCTGCCTGCAGCGCTGAAGAGATCTCTAGATCTCCCATTGACTTCCATTACAAACCCAACGCTTGTTTCTACACTGCACCCGGCCGCCCCCCGCGCTGCTGAGGGTGAAATTTCTGTGTGGGCTTGTGTCCCCCCCGGTGCCCTACAAAACCCCCCTGGTCTGCCCTCCGAAGACGCGGGTACTTACCTGCAATCAGACCGGAACCGGGGCACCCCCTTCTCTCCATTCTAGCCTATGTGTTTTGGGCACCACTTTGAACTCTGCACCTGACCGGCCCTGAGCTGCTGGTGTGGTGACTTTGGGGTTGCTCTGAACCCCCAACGGTGGGCTACCTTGGACCAAGAACTAAGCCCTGTAAGTGTCTTACTTACCTGGTTAACCTAACAAATACTTACCTCCCCTAGGAACTGTGAAAATTGCACTAAGTGTCCACTTTTAAAACAGCTATTTGTGAATAACTTGAAAAGTATACATGCAATTTTGATGATTTGAAGTTCCTAAAGTACTTACCTGCAATACCTTTCGAATGAGATATTACATGTAGAATTTGAACCTGTGGTTCTTAAAATAAACTAAGAAAAGATATTTTTCTATACAAAAACCTATTGGCTGGATTTGTCTCTGAGTGTGTGTACCTCATTTATTGTCTATGTGTATGTACAACAAATGCTTAACACTACTCCTTGGATAAGCCTACTGCTCGACCATACTACCACAAAATAGAGCATTAGTATTATCTCTTTTTGCCACTATCTTACCTCTAAGGGGAACCCTTGGACTCTGTGCATGCTATTCCTTACTTTGAAATAGCACATACAGAGCCAACTTCCTACACACACTCAGAGACAAATCCAGCCAATAGGTTTTGTTATAGAAAAATCTTTTCTTAGTTTATTTTAAGAACCACAGGTTAAAATTTTACATGTAATATCTCATTTGAAAGGTATTGCAGGTAAGTACTCTAGGAACTTTGAATCATTACTTTAGCATGTATACTTTTTACATAAAACACAATAAGCTGTTTTAAAAGTGGACACTTAGTGCAATTTTCACAGTTCCTGGGGGAGGTAAGTTATTGTTAGTTTTGTCAGGTAAGTAAATCACTTACAAGTCTCAGGTTTCAGTTTTTGGTCCAAGGTAGCCCACCGTTGGGGGTTCAGAGCAACCCCAAAGTTATCACACCAGCAGCTCAGGGCCGGTCAGGTGCAAAGGTCAGAGGTGCCCAAAACACATAGGCTTCAATGGAGAGAAGGGGGTGCCCCGGTTCCAGTCTGCCAGCAGGTAAGTACCCGCGTCTTCGGAGGGCAGACCAGGGGGGTTTTGTAGGGCACCGGGGGGGACACAAAGTAGCACAGAAAGTACACCCTCAGCAGCGCGGGGGCGGCCGGGTGCAGTGTGCAAACACGCATCGGGTTTCCTTCAGGTTTCAATGGGAGACCAAGGGGTCTCTTCAGCGATGCAGGCAGGCAAGGGGGGGGGCTCCTCGGGGTAGCCACCACCTGGGCAAGGGAGAGGGCCTCCTGAGGGTCACTCCTGCACAGAAGTTCCGTTTCTTTAGGGGCTGGGGGCTGCGGGTGCAGGGTCTTTTCCAGCCGTCGGGAAATGGAGTTCAGACAGTCGCGGTCAGGGGGAGCCTGGGATTCCCTCTGCAGGCGTCGCTGTGGGGGCTCAGGGGGGACAACTTTGGTTACTCAGTCGTAGTCTCGCCGGAGGGTCCTCCCTGAGTTGGTTGTTCTCCACCAGTCGAGTCGGGGTCGCCGGGTGCAGTGTTGCAAGTCTCACGCTTCTTGCGGGGAGTTGCAGGGGTCTTTAAATCTGCTCCTTGTTACAAAGTTGCAGTTCTTTTGGAGCAGTGCCGCTGTCCTCGGGAGTTTCTTGTCTTTTTCGAAGCAGGGCAGTCCTCAGAGGATTCAGAGGTCGCTGGTCCCTTGGAAAGCGTCGCTGGAGCAGGTTTCTTTGGAAGGCAGGAGACAGGCCGGTAAGTCTGGGGCCAAGGCAGTTGGTGTCTTCTGTTCTTCCTCTGCAGGGGTTTGTCAGCTCAGCAGTCCTTCTTCTTGTAGTTGCAGGAATCTAGTTTCTAGGTTCAGGGAGAGCCCTTAAATACTAAATTTAAGGGCGTGTTTAGGTCGGGGGGGGTTAGTAGCCAATGGCTACTAGCCCTGAGGGTGGGTACACCCTCTTTGTGCCTCCTCCCAAGGGGAGGGGGGCACATCCCTAATCCTATTGGGGGAATCCTCCATCTGCAAGATGGAGGATTTCTAAAAGTTAGTCACTTCAGCTCAGGACACCTTAGGGGCTGTCCTGACTGGTCAGTGACTCCTCCTTGTTGCTTTCTTTGTTTCCTCCAGCCTTGCCGCCAAAAGTGGGGGCCGTGGCCGGAGGGGGCGGGCAACTCCACTAAGCTGGAGTGCCCTGCTGTGCTGTGACAAAGGGGTGAGCCTTTGAGGCTCACCGCCAGGTGTTACAGCTCCTGCCTGGGGGAGGTGTTTGCATCTCCACCCAGTGCAGGCTTTGTTACTGGCCTCAGGGTGACAAAGGCACTCTCCCCATGGGGCCAGCAACATGTCTCTAGTGTGGCAGGCTGCTGGAACCAGTCAGCCTACACAGATAGTTGGTTAAGTTTCAGGGAGCACCTCTAAGGTGCCCTCTGTGGTGTATTTTACAATAAAATGGACACTGGCATCAGTGTGCATTTATTGTACTGAGAAGTTTGATACCAAACTTCCCAGTTTTCAGTGTAGCCATTATGGTGCTGTGGAGTTCGTGTAAAACAGACTCCCAGACCATATACTCTTATGGCTACCCTGCACTTACAATGTCTAAGGTTTTGCTTAGACACTGTAGGGGTACAGTGCTCATGCACTGGTACCCTCACCTATGGTATAGTGCACCCTGCCTTGGGGCTGTAAGGCCTGCTAGAGGGGTGTCTTACCTATACTGCATAGGCAGTGAGAGGCTGGCATGGCACCCTGAGGGGAGTGCCATGTCGACTTACTCGTTTTGTCCTCACTAGCACACACAAGCTGGCAAGCAGTGTGTCTGTGCTGAGTGAGGGGTCTTCAGGGTGGCATAACACATGCTGCAGCCCTTAGAGACCTTCCGTGGCATCAGGGCCCTTGGTACCAGAGGTACCAGTTACAAGGGACTTATCTGGATGCCAGGGTGTGCCAATTGTGGAATCAATGGTACATTTTAGATGAAAGAACACTGGTGCTGGGGCCTGGTTAGCAGGGTCTCAGCACACTTCTCAGTCAAGTCAGCATCAGTATCAGGCAAAAAGTGGGGGGTAACTGCAACAGGGAGCCATTTCTTTACAGTGTGTGTACCTCATTTATTGTCTGTGTATGTACAACAAATGCTTAACACTACTCCTTGGATAAGCCTACTGCTCGACCACACTACCACAAAATAGAGCATTAGTATTATCTCTCTTTGCCACTATCTTACCTCTAAGGGGAACCCTTGGACTCTGTGCATGCTATTCCTTACTTTGATATAGCACATACAGAGCCAACTTCCTACACTCTTCTTCTTGTAGTTTCAGGAATCTAAATTCTTAGGTTCAGGGAAGCCCTTAAATACTAAATTTAAGGGCGTGTTTAGGTCTGGGGGGTTATGTAGCCAATGGCTACTAGCCCTGAGGGTGGGTACACCCTCTTTGTGCCTCCTCCCTGAGGGGAGGGGGGCACATCCCTATTCCTATTGGGGGAATCCTCCTTCTACAAGATGGAGGATTTCTAAAAGTCAGTCACCTCAGCTCAGGACACCTTAGGGGCTGTCCTGACTGGCCAGTGACTCCTCCTTGTTTTTCTCATTATCTCTCCTGGACTTGCCGCCAAAAGTGGGGGCTGGGTCCAGGAGGCGGGCATCTCCACTAGCTGGAGTGCCCTGGGGCATTGTAACACGAAGCTTGAGCCTTTGAAGCTCACTGCTAGGTGTTACAGTTCCTGCAGGGGGGAGGTGTGAAGCACCTCCACCCAGAGCAGGCTTTGTTTCTGTCCTCAGAGAGCACAAAGGCTCTCACCGCATGGGGTCAGAAACTAGTCTCTCAGCAGCTTGCTGGCAGAGACCAGTCAGTCCTGCACTGAACAATTGGGTAAAATACAGGGGGTATCTCTAAGATGCCCTCTGTGTGCATTTTTTAATAAATCCAACACTGGCATCAGTGTGGGTTTATTATTCTGAGAAGTTTGATACTAAACTTCCCAGTATTCAGTGTAGCCATTATGGAGCTGTGGAGTTCGTTTTTGACAGACTCCCAGACCATATATTCTTATGGCTACCCTGCACTTACAATGTCTAAGGTTTTGCTTAGACACTGTAGGGGCATAGTGCTCATGCACATATGCCCTCACCTGTGGTATAGTGCACCCTGCCTTAGGGCTGTAAGGCCTACTAGAGGGGTGACTTACCTATGCCACAGGCAGTGGGGGGTTGGCATGGCACCCTGAGGGGGAGTGCCATGTCGACTTAGTCATTTTATCCCCACCAGCACACACAAGCTGGCAAGCAGTGTGTCTGTGCTGGGTGAGGGGTCCCCAGGGTGGCATAAGACATGCTGCAGCCCTTAGAGACCTTCCCTGGCATCAGGGCCCTTGGTACCAGGGGGTACCAGTTACAAGGGACTTACCTGGGTGCCAGGGTTGTGCCAATTGTGGAGACAATGGTACATTTTAGGTGAAAGAACACTGGTGCTGGGGCCTGGTTAGCAGGGTCCCAGTTAGCAGGGTCCCAGCACACTTCTCAGTCAAGTCAGCATCAGTATCAGGCAAAAAGTGGGGAGTAACTGCAACAGGGAGCCATTTCTTTACACAGACCATATACTCTTATGGCTACCCTGCACTTACAATGTCTAAGGTTTGGCTTAGACACTGTAGGGGCACAGTGCTCATGCACTGGTGCCCGCACCTATGGTATAGTGCACCCTGCCTTAGGGCTGTAAGGCCTGCTAGAGGGGTGTCTTACCTATACTGCATAGGCAGTGAAAGGCTGGCATGGCACCCTGAGGGGAATACCATGTCGACTTACTCCTTTTGTTCTCACTAGCACACACAAGCTGGCAAGCAGTGTGTCTGTGCTGAGTGAGGGGTCTCCAGGGTGGCATAGGACATGCTGCAGCCCTTAGAGACCTTCCTTGGCATCAGGGCCCTTGGTACTAGAAGTACCAGTTACAAGGGACTTATCTGGATGCCAGGGTGTGCCAATTGTGGATACAAAAGTACAGGTTAGGGAAAGAATACTGGCGCTGGGGCCTGGTTAGCAGGCCTCAGCACACTTTCAATTCAAAATATAGCATCAGCAAAGGCAAAAAGTCAGGGGGTAACCATGCCAAGGAGGCATTTCCTTACACTATGAAAACACATAACAAATATAATACATCTTAATCTACACAGGTGGTAGTCTTAGTATTGTATTGTAATAGTATGTTCGATGGCATCTGTCGCTGTAGATACGCATGTTCTGCATAGCTCGCCATCTGGTGTTGGGCCGGAGTGTTACAAGTTGTTTTTCTTCGAAGAAGTCTTTCGAGTCACCGGACCGAGTGACTCCTCCTTTTGTCTCCATTGCGCATGGGCGTCTACTCCATCTTCGATTGGTTTTTTTCCGCCATCGGGTTCGGACGTGTTCCTGTCGCTCCGAGTTTCGGAACGGAAAGATAGCTTATTTCGGAAGATTTTCGTCGGTATTGTTGCGTTCGGGATCGGCGTAGTTAGATTCAACACCGCATCGAAGATCGAAGAGCTCCGGTGCCCTTCGGGGTAGTTTTTCGATCCCCCGTCGGGGCCTGGTCGGCCCGACCGCGTGCAGAAGAACGCCGATGGAACGGACCCCGTTCCGTTTCTGTCCCAAATGCCACAATAAATACCCCTATACAGACCAACACTTGGTCTGTAACCTGTGCCTGTCACCTGAGCACAGTGAAGACACTTGCGAGGCCTGTCGTGCGTTCCGGTCCCGAAAAACACTCCGAGACCGTCGAGCCAGAAGACTTCAGATGGCGTCCGCGCCGACAGCCCACCGGGAGTTCGAGGAACAAGAAGAGGAGGGAACCTTTTCGATCCAAGAATCGGACTCCGAAGGATTCGACGATACACAAACCGTGAGTAAGACGTCGAAAGCCACTCAGAAGAAGATTTACAAGGCCCAGGGGACGCCACTGCCACCAGGCCATGGCTCGACCCATAAATTCGATGACCGACCGTCTGCACCGAAAAAGGCCCAAACAGTGCCGAGATCGTCCGACTCCGGTCGAGACACTGGCACGCAGCCTTCTCGGGACCGAGAAAGTGCTGGAGACAAGCATCGACACCGAGATACCGGTGTAGACACGGCTCGACGCCGAGACAGCGGCACCGAAGATCGACGCCGAGAGGTTTCGGCCCCGAAAAAGAAAAAAGTCACCTCGGAGCCGAAAAAAGATGCAGACAGGGTTTCGGTGCCAAAACAAACTGCAACCGACCCAGTTTCAGGCTCTTATACAGAAGAGCACTCGCTAACCTCCCAAATGCAAAAGCATAGTGTAGGAAGTTGGCTCTGTATGTGCTATTTCAAAGTAAGGAATAGCATGCACAGAGTCCAAGGGTTCCCCTTAGAGGTAAAATAGTGGTAAAAAGAGATAATACTAATGCTCTATTTTGTGGTAGTGTGGTCGAGCAGTAGGCTTATCCAAGGAGTAGTGTTAAGCATTTGTTGTACATACACATAGACAATAAATGAGGTACACACACTCAGAGACAAATCCAGCCAATAGGTTTTGTTATAGAAAAATATATTTTCTTAGTTTATTTTAAGAACCACAGGTTCAAATTTAACATGTAATATCTTGTTTGAAAGGTATTGCAGGTAAGTACATTAGGAACTTTGAATCATTTCAATTGCATGTATACTTTTCAAGTTATTCATAAATAGCTATTTCAAAAGTGAACACTTAGTGCAATTTTCACAGTTCCTGGGGGAGGTAAGTTTTTGTTAGTTTTACCAGGTAAGTAAGACACTTACAGGGTTCAGTTCTTGGTCCAAGGTAGCCCACCGTTGGGGGTTCAGAGCAACCCCAAAGTCACCACACCAGCAGCTCAGGGCCGGTCAGGTGCAGAGTTCAAAGTGGTGCCCAAAACGCATGGGCTAGAATGGAGAGAAGGGGGTGCCCCGGTTCCGGTCTGCTTGCAGGTAAGTACCCGCGTCTTCGGAGGGCAGACCAGGGGGGTTTTGTAGGGCACCGGGGGGGACACAAGCCCACACAGAAATTTCACCCTCAGCAGCGCGGGGGCGGCCGGGTGCAGTGTAGAAACAAGCGTCGGGTTTTCAATGTTAGTCTATGAGAGATCCAGGGATCTCTTCAGCGCTGCAGGCAGGCCAGGGGGGGCTTCCTCGGGGAAACCTCCACTTGGGCAAGGGAGAGGGACTCCTGGGGGTCACTTCTGCAGTGAAAGTCCGGTCCTTCAGGTCCTGGGGGCTGCGGGTGCAGGGTCTTTTCCAGGCGTCGGGACTTAGGTTTCAGAGAGTCGCGGTCAGGGGAAGCCTCGGGATTCCCTCTGCAGGCGGCGCTGTGGGGGCTCAGGGGGGACAGGTTTTGGTACTCACAGTCGTAGAGTAGTCCGGGGGTCCTCCCTGAGGTGTTGGTTCTCCACCAGCCGAGTCGGGGTCGCCGGGTGCAGTGTTGCAAGTCTCACGCTTCTTGCGGGGAGTTGCAGGGGTCTTTAAAGCTGCTTCTTGAAACAAAGTTGCAGTCTTTTTGGAGCAGGTCCGCTGTCCTCTGGAGTTTCTTGTCGTCGAAGCAGGGCAGTCCTCAGAGGATTCAGAGGTCGCTGGTCACTTTGGAAGGCGTCGCTGGAGCAGAGTTCTTTGGAAGGCAGGAGACAGGCCGGTGAGTTTCTGGAGCCAAGGCAGTTGTTGTCTTCTGGTCTTCCTCTGCAGGGGTTTTCAGCTAGGCAGTCCTTCTTGTTGTTGCAGGAATCTAATTTTCTAGGGTTCAGGGTAGCCCTTAAATACTAAATTTAAGGGCGTGTTTAGGTCTGGGGGGTTAGTAGCCAATGGCTACTAGCCCTGAGGGTGGGTACACCCTCTTTGTGCCTCCTCCCAAGGGGAGGGGGTCACAATCCTAACCCTATTGGGGGAATCCTCCATCTGCAAGATGGAGGATTTCTAAAAGTCAGTCACCTCAGCTCAGGACACCTTAGGGGCTGTCCTGACTGGCCAGTGACTCCTCCTTGTTGCTTTCTTTGTTCCCTCCAGCCTTGCCGCCAAAAGTGGGGGCCGTGGCCGGAGGGGGCGGGCAACTCCACTAAGCTGGAGTGCCCTGCTGTGCTGTGACAAAGGGGTGAGCCTTTGTCGGCTCACCGCCAGGTGTTACAGCTCCTGCCTGGGGGAGGTGTTAGCATCTCCACCCAGTGCAGGCTTTGTTACTGGCCTCAGAGTGACAAAGGCACTCTCCCCATGGGGCCAGCAACATGTCTCTAGTGTGGCAGGCTGCTGGAACTAGTCAGCCTACACAGACAGTCGGTTAAGTTTCAGGGGGCACCTCTAAGGTGCCCTCTGGGGTGTATTTTGCAATAAAATGTACACTGGCATCAGTGTGCATTTATTGTGCTAAGAAGTTTGATACCAAACTTCCCAGTTTTCAGTGTAGCCATTATGGTGCTGTGGAGTTCGTGTTTGACAAACTCCCAGACCATATACTCTTATGGCTACCCTGCACTTACAATGTCTAAGGTTTTGCTTAGACACTGTAGGGGCACAGTGCTCATGCACTGGTACCCTCACCTATGGTATAGTGCACCCTGCCTTAGGGCTGTAAGGCCTGCTAGAGGGGTGTCTTACCTATACTGCATAGGCAGTGAGAGGCTGGCATGGCACCCTGAGGTGAGTGCCATGTCGACTTACTTGTTTTGTTCTCACTAGCACACACAAGCTGGCAAGCAGTGTGTCTGTGCTGAGTGAGGGGTCTCTAGGGTGGCATAATACATGCTGCAGCCCTTAGAGACCTTCCCTGGCATCAGGGCCCTTGGTACCAGAGGTACCAGTTACAAGGGACTTATCTGGATGCCAGGGTGTGCCAATTGTGGAAACAATGGTACATTTTAGGTGAAAGAACACTGGTGCTGGGGCCTGGTTAGCAGGGTCCCAGCACACTTCCCAGTCAAGTCAGCATCAGTATCAGGCAAAAAGTGGGGGGTAACTGCAACAGGGAGCCATTTCTTTACACATAGGTTTGAGGAAGAGCTACACTCAACTGATGTAGACCATACGCAAAAGCGTATTTTCATTCAGCAGGGGACAGGAAAAATAAGCACCCTTCCCCCTATTAGAAGAAAGAGAAGATTGGAGTTCCAAACTGAACAGACACCACAAACAAAAGTGGTGAAAAAAAGTTACCCCACCACCCTCTCCTCCACCTGTGATTAACGTCTCACCAGCACAAACTCCATCACATTCCCCAGCTCACACCACCATGAGCCAGGGTGACCAAGATCAAGACGCATGGGACTTATACGACGCCCCAGTGTCAGATAACAGTCCGGAGGCATACCCTACGAAGCCATCTCCACCAGAGGACAGCACTGCGTATTCTAAAGTGGTGGTTAGAGCAGCACAATTTCACAATGTAAGCCTCCACTCAGAACAGGTCGAGGATGACTTTTTATTCAACACACTCTCCTCCACCCACAGCTCCTACCAAAGCCTGCCTATGCTCCCTGGTATGCTCCGGCACGCAAAAGAAATCTTTAAGGAGCCGGTCAAAAGCAGGGCAATCACACCAAGAGTGGAAAAAAAGTACAAGGCGCCTCCTACAGACCCGGCTTTCATCACTACACAGCTGCCACCAGACTCTGTCGTTGTAGGAGCAGCTAGGAAAAGGGCCAACTCCCACACATCTGGAGATGCACCACCCCCAGATAAAGAAAGCCGCAAGTTCGATGCAGCTGGTAAGAGTCGCAGCACAAGCTGCAAACCAGTGGCGCATCGCTAACTCCCAGGCACTACTTGCGCGCTATGACAGAGCCCATTGGGATGAGATGCAACATCTCATTGACCATCTGCCCAAGGACCTACAAAATAGGGCAAAACAAGTGGTTGAGGAGGGACAGACCATTTCCAACAACCAAATCCGCTCCTCCATGGACGCTGCAGATACAGCTGCACGGACAATTAATACATCTGTAACTATCAGAAGGCATGCATGGCTCCGAACGTTTGGATTTAAACCAGAGATTCAGCAAGCAGTTCTCAATATGCCTTTTAATGAAAAAGAACTATTCGGTCCAGAAGTGGACACAGCGATTGAGAAGCTCAAAAAAGACACGGACACTGCTAAAGCCATGGGCGCACTCTACTCCCCGCAGAGCAGAGGGAATTACAGCACATTCCGTAAAACACCCTTTAGAGGGGGGTTTCGGGGTCAGAGCACACAAGCCAGCACCTCACAGGCAACACAGTCCAGTTACCAGGGACAGTACAGACGAGGTTTTCGGGGACAATATAGAGGAGGGCAATTCCCTCGGAATAGAGGAAAATTTCAAAGCCCCAAAACCCCTACTACTAAGCAGTGACTCACATGTCACTCATCCCCTCCACACAACACCAGTGGGGGGAAGAATAAGTCATTATTACAAAGCATGGGAGGAAATCACTACAGACACTTGGGTTCTAGCAATTATCCAACATGGTTATTGCATAGAATTTCTACAATTCCCTCCAAACATACCACCAAAAGCACAAAATTTGACAAAACATCATTCCAATCTCCTGGAGATAGAAGTGCAGGCACTATTGCAAAAGAATGCAATCGAATTAGTGGCAAACACACAAATAAACACAGGGGTTTACTCACTGTACTTTCTGATACCAAAGAAGGACAAAACGCTGAGACCAATCCTAGACCTCAGAATAGTGAACACATTCATCAAATCAGACCATTTTCACATGGTCACACTACAAGAAGTATTACCATTGCTAAAACTACACGACTACATGTCAACTTTAGACCTCAAGGACGCGTATTTCCATATACCAATACACCCATCGCACAGGAAATACCTAAGGTTTGTATTCAAAGGAATACATTACCAATTCAAGGTACTGCCTTTCGGATTAACAACCGCACCAAGAGTCTTTACCAAATGTCTAGCGGTAGTCGCTGCACACATCAGAAGGCAGCAAATACATGTGTTCCCATATCTAGACGACTGGCTAATCAATGCCCATTCGTTAATAGAGTGCTCAAATCACACAAATCAGATCATACAAACCCTCTTCAAACTAGGGTTCACCGTCAACTTCACAAAATCCAACATTCTGCCGTGCAAGGTACAACAATACCTAGGAGCCATAATAGACACAACAAAAGGAGTAGCCACTCCAAGTCCCCAAAGAATTCAAAATTTCAACACCATCATACAACGCATGTATCCAACACAAAAGATACAAGCAAAGATGGTATTACAACTCTTAGGCATGATGTCTTCATGCATAGCCATTGTCCCAAACGCAAGACTGCGCATGAGGCCCTTACAACAGTGCCTAGCATCACAGTGGTCTCAAGCACAGGGTCATCTTCTAGATCTGGTGTTAATAGACCGCCAAACTTACCTCTCGCTTCTGTGGTGGAACAACATAAATTTAAACAAAGGGCGGCCTTTCCAAGACCCAGTGCCACAATACGTAATAACAGATGCTTCCATGACAGGGTGGGGCGCACACCTCGATCACCACAGCATACAAGGACAATGGAACGTACATCAAACAAGACTGCATATAAATCGCCTAGAACTTCTAGCAGTTTTTCAAGCACTAAAAGCTTTCCAACCAATAATAGTTCACAAATACATTCTCGTCAAGACAGACAACATGACAACAATGTATTATCTAAACAAGCAAGGGGGGACGCACTCCACGCAGTTAAGCCTGCTAGCACAAAAAATTTGGCGTTGGGCAATTCACAACCAAATTCGCCTAATAGCACAATTTATACCAGGGATCCAAAATCAACTCGCAGACAATCTCTCTCGAGATCACCAACAGGTCCACGAATGGGAAATTCACCCCCAAATTCTGAACACCTATTTCAAACTCTGGGGAACACCTCAAATAGACTTGTTTGCGACGAAGGAGAACGCAAAATGCCAAAACTTCGCATCCAGATACCCACACACAGTCCCAAGGCAATGCCCTATGGATGAACTGGTCAGGGATATTTGCTTACGCTTTTCCTCCTCTCCCTCTCCTTCCTTACCTGGTAAACAAACTCAGTCAAAACAAACTCAAACTCATATTAATAGCACCAACTTCGGCAAGGCAACCCTGGTACACAACGCTGCTAGACCTATCAGTAGTACCCCACATCAAATTGCCCAACAGGCCAGATCTGTTGACACAACACCACCAAAAGATCAGACACCCAGATCCAGCATCGCTGAATCTAGCAATCTGGCTCCTGAAATCTTAGAATTCGGGCACTTACAACTTACCCAAGAATGTATGGAAGTCATAAAGCAAGCCAGAAGGCCATCCACCAGGCACTGCTATGCAAGTAAATGGAAGAGGTTTGTTTGCTACTGTCATATTAATCAAATACAACCATTACACAACTCCAGAACATGTAGTGGGTTACTTGCTTCACTTACAAAAATCTAACCTGGCTTTCTCTTCCATTAAAATACACCTTGCAGCAATATCTGCATACCTGCAGACTACCTATTCAACTTCCCTATATAAGATACCAGTCATTAAAGCATTCATGGAGGGCCTTAGGAGAATTATACCACCAAGAACACCACCTGTTCCTTCATGGAACCTAAATGTTGTCCTAACTAGACTTATGGGTCCACCTTTTGAACCCATGCACTCCTGCGAAATACAGTTCCTAACCTGGAAGGTTGCATTTCTCATCGCCATTACTTCCCTAAGAAGAGTAAGCGAGATTCAGGCGTTTACAATACAAGAACCTTTTATACAACTACACAAAAATAAGGTCGTCCTAAGGACTAATCCCAAATTTTTGCCTAAGGTTATTTCACCGTTCCATCTAAATCAAACAGTGGAACTTCCAGTGTTCTTTCCACAGCCAGATACCGTAGCTGAAAGGGCACTACATACATTAGATGTCAAAAGAGCATTGATGTATTACATTGACAGAACAAAGAACATCAGAAAGACAAAACAACTATTTATTGCATTTCAAAAACCTCATGCAGGAAACCCAATATCAAAACAAGGTATAGCCAGATGGATAGTTAAATGCATCCAAATCTGCTACCTTAAAGCTAAACGACAGCTGCCCATTACACCAAGGGCACACTCAACCAGAAAGAAAGGTGCTACCATGGCCTTTCTAGGAAACATCCCATTGCAAGAAATATGTAAGGCAGCCACATGGTCTACGCCTCACACATTCACAAAGCACTACTGTGTAGACGTGTTATCCGCACAACAAGCCACAGTAGGTCAAGCCGTATTAAGAACATTATTTCAAACTACTTCCACTCCTACAGGCTGAGCCACCGCTTTTGGGGAGATAACTGCTTACTAGTCTATGCAAAACATGCGTATCTACAGCGACAGATGCCATCGAACTGAAAATGTCACTTACCCAGTATACATCTGTTCGTGGCATCAGTCGCAGTAGATTCGCATGTGCCCACCCGCCTCCCCGGGAGCCTGTAGCAGTTCGGAAGTTACCTTCAACTATTTGTATATATATCATCTCAACCTTAAATAGGTACATACTTAGTCAATCCATTGCATGGGCACTATTACTACAATTCAACTCCTACCTCACCCTCTGCGGGGGAAAAACAATCGAAGATGGAGTCGACGCCCATGCGCAATGGAGACAAAAGGAGGAGTCACTCGGTCCCGTGACTCGAAAGACTTCTTCAAAGAAAAACAACTTGTAACACTCCGGCCCAACACCAGATGGCGAGCTATGCAAAACATGCGAATCTACTGCGACTGATGCCACGAACAGATGTACACTGGGTAAGTGACATTTTCATTATATAGCGCTTACTACCCCTGATGAGGTGTCGAAGCGCTTTTCGGCGAGTAGCCCGCTACTCCGGAACCCAAAAGGAATTAGTGGTGGATTAGTATAGGGAAATATGAGTACAGTTTGAGTATTATTATGAGTTAATTTGAGCCGCGGATATATGAGTTTGTTAGTTCTATTGACTGGAGTAATGGAGGGGTGGAGGAGGGAAGAATTCATAAGTGTTAATTGGGAGTTTATGGTAGTAGGATTTAGGCTTGTGATGAGTAAAGGGGAAATGGAGGAGGGAAGAGTCTGTGGAAAGAGTTGGGGAGATCATAGTAGCAGGAGGGGTTTTGGATGAGTTAAAGGTGAGATAAATGAGGGAGAATTTAGTAGGGTTGTTTGGGAGATCATGGTAGTACAGTGAGGTTTGGTTGAGTTAGATGTGGAAGAGGAGGGTAGAGCTTAGACAAGGTTATTGAGGAGATGAAAGTAGTTGAATGGATTTGGGATGAATCACAGTGGGAATGGAGGATAGATTGATAGAAACATGACCTCTGGTGATGGTTAGAAAAAGTGTGATATGCTTTTTGGCTCATAAAGTAAAACTGTGCTGAAAAAGCCAAACAAAAACTATCTTCCTTATACACTCCTGGGCAACACATTGCAAAAGAGACCTATCAGTGAGGTACACAAACTACTGTTTGGAGGAAATGCTAATTGACCGTTAGGCAAAAAATATCAATTTTTAGAACATCAATAATGATTGTGTTTCATTCACTTCGGGCTTTCTATGGAGCCCAAGTCTAAAGTAGCAAGGAAGCCCAAACAGTAAATAAGACTTCATATGTAAAATTTCAGAATTACTACATGAACAACTGAAAGAGGCATTTATAGTCATGATTATGTAAACCAACAAACATACATAACAAATATAGTAGGTAGAAAGAAATCGCACTAAATCTGATTGCCATTCTGTAATTATTGTTTGTATTCCCAGAGTTAGGAATGCCTTGGATTTTAGCTCCTTAATTTTTTCACCCGTTTATTGAATCACCACAAAACTTTCCAGACCTATAGCTTTTCCTACATTTTGAGATAATATTTTTTGGGGTAAATTAAGAGGGTGCAAAGATTAAGGGTTTGGGGGAGGGGGGCTGTGTCCCATAACGCAGTTTTCCGCCAATGCTTTTTCCATAGACTATTCTATTTGATGTAGCGCATAAATGGCTGAAAGGATTTGCATGAAATTTGGCAGGAATATACAGTATGGTGCACATTGGATGCTTTTGACTACTGCAGTTAAGTAGGGTAAGTAGATTTTAAGAAATAAGGCATTGAAACTCTGTGATAGGTCACTGCGGTACTGAGGCGAAATTCCGCAGATTTTTGTGAAACTGCCAGGGTACATAGCCCTTAGCATGTTTATAAAATAAAGGACGAGCCGCCATTGCACACTCAACCATTTCACTGTATGCCACTCCACTGTGCTATTCTGCTGTATGGCACTTCACTCACCTCCAGTTTATATACTCCACTCCACTCCATTGGATGCCATTCCAGTGTATGCCACGCATCTTTATGCCATTGCAGTCTACCCCAGTCCACTCTACGCCTCCCCAGTCTACACCACTCCACTGTATGCTACTCCCCTGTACACTGTAACACTCTTTGCCACTCTGCTTCACAACACTCCACTCTGCGCCATTCTATTCTTACACTGAACTCCAGTCCACTCTACGATATTACACTGTATGAAACTCCACTGTACTCCACTGCAGTGTACACCAATCCACTCTTTGCCACTCTGTTATATGCTACTCCAGTATATGCTATTCCACTCTGCCATTCCACTGTACACCACTCTATTCTATTCTACTGTATGACACTCCACTGTACAACGCTCCACTGTATGCTACTAAACAGTGCTACTTCACTCTACGCCACTCTAGTGTATGCCACTCCACACCACCACTCTAACTACTCTATTCTATGCTAGTCCATTTGGACACCAGTCCACACTACACCTCCACTGTATGCTGTTCCACTCTGTACGAGGCTACAATCTTTGCCACTCTGATATTCCACTATACTCCTCTGTATGCTACACTATATGCTAGTCCACTGTACGCCACTCCACTGCACACTACTTCACTATATGCCACTCCACTCTACACCACCCCAGTGTACTCTCTTCCACTTGACATACTCTAAGAAATTCTACTAGACTCTACTCCTTTAGATGCTACTCAACTCTATCCCCATACAGTCCACTGTCCAAATTTGTATTCTACTCAATGTCCGTACACTGTTGAACAACACTCCTCTCCAAGCCAACATTTTCCAAACACTGTATGGCACAGCACTCCACTAAACTCTCCAACCTTTTCGGTAGCAAGAGCTACTTATGAGCACTAAAAATCTTTGTGAGCTAATGAAGGCTAAACAACTTGTACGTTATTACCAGACACCCCAATGCCCTGCTTTGTCAACTTTAAGCCTAATGCCCATAGAGCCACATACCATGGTTTGAACAAACTGCTTTGACTATAGGCGCTATGACTGGGCTTCCATGTGTGTCTGAGAGCTTGGTCTTTGGGGATGTATTACATATGTGCATATGAATGGGATAGATCTTTCTGGGCAACTGGGAGCCTTTGTCATATGTACTCGTGACACAGGACATACCTTTTTGCCATATATGGCACTGTTATATGTATAACACAAACATATCATCATATGGAACTTTTTTCTGCACTTTATATTTCTCCCATTTACAAAATGACTGTTTTTCAGTTACAAATATGGCAGTGTCCTGCTGGCCACTGGGAGCAAAAGACCTGCTATTTGTAAATGCAACACTTTTGGGGGGGGGGGTGAGGTTGAGAAAATTAATTTAACTCAATTTTAAGGTAACGTTTCATTTTAATTTTCTCCGATGTAACAGGATTGAGAAACAGCATTGTGTTCTCACCTCCCATACCGACTTGACAAGGACTTTTATTTAAGAGTTAAATACCTTAGTGCTTCAATTCTTCACCTCTGTGCCCTTGGTCATAAATCTGATTCCAGCACTGCTCCTTATCAGGCTCTATTTGCAGCCTGATGATAATGTAACATTGTAAGGAAATGCCTCCTTGGCATGGTTACCCCCTGACTTTTTGCCTTTGCTGATGCTATGTTTTGAATTGAAAGTGTGCTGAGGCCTGCTAACCAGGCCCCAGCACCAGTGTTCTTTCCCTAACCTGTACTTTTGATTCCACAATTGGCACACCCTGGCATCCAGATAAGTCCCTTGTAACTGGTACCTCTGGTACCAAGGGCCCTGATGCCAGGGAAGGTCTCTAAGGGCTGCAGCATGCATTATGCCACCCTAGAGACCCCTCACTCAGCACAGACACACTGCTTACCAGCTTGTGTGTGCTAGTGAGAACAAAATGAGTAAGTCGACATGGCACTCCCCTCAGGGTGCCATGCCAGCCTCTCACTGCCTATGCAGTATAGGTAAGACACCCCTCTAGCAGGCCTTACAGCCCTAAGGCAGGGTGCACTATACCATAGGTGAGGGCACCAGTGCATGAGCACTGTGCCCCTACAGTGTCTAAGCAAAACCTTAGACATTGTAAGTGCAGGGTAGCCATAAGAGTATATGGTCTGAGAGTCTGTTTTACACGAACTCCACAGCACCATAATGGCTACACTGAAAACTGGGAAGTTTGGTATCAAATTTCTCAGCACAATAAATGCACACTGATGGCAGTGTACATTTTATTGTAAAATACACCACAGAGGGCACCTTAGAGGTTCCCCCTGAAACCTAACCGACTATCTGTGTAGGCTGACTGGTCCCAGCAGCCTGCCACACTAGACATGTTGCTGGCCCCATGGGGAGAGTGCCTTTGTCACTCTGAGGCCAGTAACAAAGCCTGCACTGGGTGGAGATGCTAACACCTCCCCCAGGCAGGAGCTGTAACACCTGGCGGTGAGCCTCAAAGGCTCACCCCTTTGTCACAGCACCACAGGACACTCCAGCTTAGTGGAGTTGCCCGCCCCCTCCGGCCACGGCCCCCACTTTTGGCGGCAAGGCTGGAGGAAACAAAGAAAACAACAAGGAGGAGTCACTGGCCAGTCAGGACAGCCCCTAAGGTGTCCTGAGCTGAAGTGACTCTAACTTTTAGAAATCCTCCATCTTGCAGATGGAGGATTCCCTCAATAGGATTAGGGATGTGACCCCCTCCCCTTGGGAGGAGGCACAAAGAGGGTGTACTCACCCTCAGGGCTAGTAGCCATTGGCTACTAACCCCCCAGACCTAAACACGCCCTTAAATTTAGTATTTAAGGGCTCTCCCTGAACCTAGAAATTAGATTCCTGCAACTACAAGAAGGACTGCTGAGCTGAAAGACCCCTGCAGAGGAAGACCAGAAGACACCAACTGCCTTGGCCCCAGACTTACCGGCCTGTCTCCTGCCTTCCAAAGAACCCTGCTCCAGCGACGCTTTCCAAGGGACCAGCGACCTCTGAATCCTCCGAGGACTGCCCTGCTTCGAAAAAGACAAACTCCTGAGGACAGCGGCACTGCTCCAAAAGAACTGCAACTTTGTTACAAGGAGCAGATTTAAAGACCCTGCAACTCCCCGCAAGAAGCGTGAGACTTGCAACACTGCACCCGGCGACCCCGACTCGACTGGTGGAGAACAACCAACTCAGGGAGGACCCTCCGGCGACTCTACGACTGTGAGTAACCAAAGTTGTCCCCCCTGATCCCCCACAGCGACGCCTGCAGAGGGAATCCCCAGGCTCCCCCTGACCGCGACTGTCTGAACTCCATTTCCCGACAGCTGGAAAAGACCCTGCACCCGCAGCCCCCAGCCCCCAAAGAAACGGAACTTCTGTGCAGGAGTGACCCCCAGGAGGCCCTCTCCCTTGCCCAGGTGGTGGCTACCCCGAGGAGCCCCCCCCTTGCCTGCCTGCGACGCTGAAGAGATCCCTTGATCTCTCATTGACTTCCATTGAAAACCCGACGCGTGTTTGCACACTGCACCCGGCCGCCCCCGCGCTGCTGAGGGTGTACTTTCTGTGCTGACTTGTGTCCCCCCCGGTGCCCTACAAAACCCCCCTGGTCTGCCCTCCGAAGACGCGGGTACTTACCTGCTGGCAGACTGGAACCGGGGCACCCCCTTCTCTCCATTGAAGCCTATGTGTTTTGGGCACCTCTTTGACCTTTGCACCTGACCGGCCCTGAGCTGCTGGTGTGATAACTTTGGGGTTGCTCTGAACCCCCAACGGTGGGCTACCTTGGACCAAAAACTGAAAACTGTAAGTGACTTACTTACCTGTGAAAACTAACAATAACTTACCTCCCCCAGGAACTGTGAAAATTGCACTGTCCACTTTTAAAACAGCTTATTGTGTTTTATGTGAAAAGTATACATGCTAAAGTAATGATTCAAAGTTCCTAGAGTACTTACCTGCAATACCTTTCAAATGAGCTATTACATGTAAAATTTGAACCTGTGGTTCTTAAAATAAACTAAGAAAAGATATTTTTCTATAACAAAACCTATTGGCTGGATTTGTCTCCGAGTGTGTGTACCTCATTTATTGCCTATGTGTATGTACAACAAATGCTTAACACTACTCCTTGGATAAGCCTACTGCTCGACCACACTACCACAAAATAGAGCATTAGTATTATCTCTTTTTACCACTATTTTACCTCTAAGGGGAACCCTTGGACTCTGTGCATGCTATTCCTTACTTTGAAATAGCACATACAGAGCCAACTTCCTACAAACATAAACACAGCCTTTCCTTAATTTTAAAAGGAAAAATGTTATCCTATGCTTATTTAAAAATGGACTCCAGGCTATGAGCTACACAGAAAGGGTCTGGGAGTTAATAAGAGTTCACGATCGACTTGTTGTAGACACCTGCACTATAGTATGTGTATAAGACGCCACTCCAATTTACAACAGTTTCTTTGACTCTGCACCACTTCAGTGTACACCATGACATACTACACTTACCTGCTGTATTCTCCACCTCTCCACTGCTCTACTCTTTCATTCTGTTACTTCACTCTGCCGTACAGAATTAAAGTGTACGCTATTTCATTGTATGCTACTCCACTTTACAGTAATCCACTCAACACAGTTCCACTGTATGATACACTCCTGCACTCTATACAACTCCAAGTCTACCCCACTTTATGGCACACTTCTACATTCTACTCCACTCTGTGCCAGTACACTCTATTGTACAACTCTATTCCACTATTCAACACTTCTATGCAACACAGCACTTCACTCCACACTCCAGTTTATAACATTTTACTACCTACGCTATGCTACTACAGTCCATGCCAGCCTGATATACCACTACACTCTACTTTACTCCACACTACATTATGCCACTCCACATCATTGTACGAGACTTCACCTCACTCTACACTATCTACTCTACGCAGTTCCACTGTTTGACACACTAATGTACTCTATGCAGGTCCACTCTACTAGTCTACTATACTGTATACCTCTCTCCCACATTTTACTCTTGTCTGTACCTCTACACTCCACTGTGCAACACTACTATACGGAATGCCACTGTACAACGTGCTACTTCACTCTTTGCAGCTCTACGATACTCTAATCCACTGTACGCAGCCCTTAGTATGCCACTGCATCCCACTTTACTCTAATCTGACACAGTACTCCACTGTATGCCACTCTGCCATTGTACTCTTGAACACTCAATACCAATCCATTATACCAGTCACTGCAACACTGTATTGTACACCACTCCACCCTAAAAATTCAACTAGATTGTATGCCTCGCTGTTCTAGTCTACATTACCTTACAATACTGTGCGCCACTACACTCTGCAGCACTTCTCCTCAATTTGACACTTTACTCAACTGTATGCTACACCACTCCATGCCACTGTAGTATGCACCATGCTACTCCACTATGACACTTCACTCTTCCGTACTGCATTGTGCTAAACTCTAATACACTTTCTCATTCTATGCCACTACCATACTCCACTCTGCACCACTCCACTGTCTGACAATCTACTTCACTCTGTGCAAATTCTCTACAAAGCTGTATGACACTGCTCCACTCTAGGCCATCCACTCTGCTGTTCTGTACTACACTGTAAAGTACTATGCTGTACTTCACTCAGTGACCTGCCACTCCACTTCTTTGATACGCCACGTCATTATGACTGCTCTCCACTCTACGACACTCAGCACTACTTGACGATACTCCACTCTACAACTCTACCTCCCCTACTCTGACAGTCAACAACTCGCTGCTCTAGTCTTATACGTGACTCCACTGTATGAGACACCATGCCACTACTCTACATAGCACTGTACGATACATCACTACACTGTGCTCTAGTCTACTGGATTACAATCTACAGTACTCCAGTCTCTGACAATAGACTTTACACCACTCTCCTCCACTGTACTGTACAAATCCACATAACTCTTAACTCATGACACTGGACTCTACGATTTGAAACACATTTTTATTAAAAACATTGAAACCCAGAAAATACTAACTATAACTTGCCACTCTTCCAAGCATTGTTTTCTCACAAATGATACTCCACTGTACAACACTAAACAAGATTCTCCACCACTCTACTGTACAACACTGCACTGTAAGGCACATTACTGAACTAAACTCTTTGCTACTACACTCTAAAACACTGGTGCACACTATGCCAGTGTACTATGCTCTGCTCCGTGACACTCCACCACATTTCATTCTACAATACTTCACTCCTCAGTACAATGATAACTCCACACCATGCAACTCCACCGTTTAACACTTTACTCCACTGTACATTACGTCAGTCCACACTACTCCAATCATTTCAATCTGCAGTACTCCGCACTAGACTATACAACACTCCTTCACTGTACTGTACCACACTCCACTTGACACTCCACACTGATTTGAAACACATTTTGATTATAAATATAAACTCATTGCCAATACAATGAAGAAATAATTTTTTTTTTAAAGTACGGATAATATTTAGTTTGAAATAAATACCTTGTGTTCTTTCTAAATAAACTGTAAAGTTATATTTATAACTTCAACTTGTAATTTATGCACCACCTTCAAATTACTGTCGCACACCTCTGAACACCGTATTGTCACCTAACTTGCCACACTAAGTTAACTAACTCGTGCCTGCTCCATGCACTTGTTTTACCCTTGCATATTACATCCCTTATAGCGTGGGAAATCATAGCATTCATAACATCTTATACCCTCTCAAATTACATCATTTGTCACTACACAATGTATGGTAGAGTGGCGAGTTATAGCGAGTGTTGTCTGGTTAGTGAACTGATTTTAGAATTGTATACGTTTCTGTAGTTTAAGCTTGATTTGTACAGGGGAAAGTTAACTAAGTTGTACACAGACTACACACACAATACATATAAACACATGTATAAAATGACAATGTCCATCGAGTGTTCAGCAGCATTTGGGAATTAACATTAGGCACAACTGACTGCCACCTGATTGATCATTTCTTTCAGTTAATACCTTTTCCGGAAAAAAGACAGAGTAACACATTAGGATTTACTTTTCTTTTAAAAATCATTTTTCACTGTCCTTGCAGAAAGTGCGCCACAGTAAGCTGGCTGAGTCTGTGGAGAAGGCTATTGAAGACAAGAAATACTTGGGAGGAACCGACCCCTCTACAGTGGAAATGTGCTACCCCCCTATTATTCAGAGTGGCGGCCACTACAATCTCAAGTTCAGTGTGGTGAGGTGAGAAAGTGATACATGCACTGATATTTCTCTCACTTGCTGACTTGCTTTTCCTCTCACACTCCAGCAAACCCACAGACCTGTTTCTTTAAAGTGCTCTGTAGTATGTTTAGAAAAGGATGTAACGTTTCAGTGGAACTAATGTACTACATGCCCCTACAGGCACATTTCCAAAGTTTACAAAATATGCTGCAGTTTCTTGCTTGTGTTTAATATGTACTTCGTTAATTGCCAATCACCTTCTTTCCCCACTTCAGTGACAAAAACCACATGCACTTTGGTGCCATTACCTGTGCCATGGGAATCCGTTTTAAGTCCTACTGCTCCAACCTTGTGCGCACACTGATGGTAGACCCTCCACAGGAAGTGCAGGACAATTACAGTTTCCTTCTGCAGCTACAGGAGGAGATGCTGAAGGACTTCAAACATGGTGAGAGCAAATTGTGCTGGGGTTTGGGCAGCTACCACTTGATTGATGTGCAATTTATCATCCAATTAATTACAAAATATTAATTGACTGGATGGAAACCTGAGTGGGGTTGTTTACTTGGTAGCCTCAGGAGATGGGTCTACTCATCTGTTCTTATTGAACTTGGCCACCATGCCATCAAATGAACAACTACATGCAAAGTACCTTATTCTGTCTTTATGCAGCCTGTAGTAGAATTGATCTGTTAGTGCCATATATGTGCAGACAATCCACATTTTATAGGAGTACGACAAGCTGATAATAGAAATGTTACTGTTGGCTGCACATTTTACCTTGAAGATTTTATATCCTGCAAAGGTTCCAAACCGAGGCTTTCGGTGGAATCTCAACATTAGAAACAATAGTTTTATGATTCTAATTAATGGGAGCGGGTCCTGTCGCCATCTCTGAAAGTAAATAACATTGGGGTCAAAATGGTAGCCAGGAACATTAGTATCTATTGAGGCGGAGAACAGTGCTACCTCTCACGTAATCTACCCATTGTTTGTGCAGTTGTAGCCAGAAAGAATATCTTTACAGTTGAAGAAGAGTCAAAATTGAGCCTCCGGGCTTTGTCCGAAGAAGGGTTGGGGTGCGTTTGAGCAGATTGGACAAGGTAAAATATAGTGTCCTGGAATGCACTTGACCCAGGATTGGGAAATTGAAAACTGGCAGCAATCATTCAGTCTTTGGAATCTCCTTGGATAATTAAAGTTGAGGAAAGAAATGTGTATGCTGGGCCATGTGAAAGCATCCTCGTTTGTGAATCTTGTAATACACTGCTGAATGTTGTATTCCAAATTATGATTGGTAAAAATTGAGTCAGAGTACTTACATGCTGCCCAAATCACTGACCTTTTTTGTAGAATACAACCATATCAACTTGATCCAAACCTTACCTCCTATTGCTGACCAGAACAACAGATAGGGATTTTCAAATTGATTAGAATGTAACCTTATCTTAGGTCAAGAAGTTATCTTCGGATTGTTTAAATCTTGTGAGTATTATGAAAGTTCTTACTGGTCCAGAATAGGCTGCTGGTGGATTGAACAACCATTTTGAGCCGTTTTTATTACTGTAATTGCTTATTTTTTTCTCTCTCCTGAGTTTGATGTATTGGTTACAACAGATTCAAAACACTAGTATCCGTTTGGCCCTGAATTAGCCCATACGTTCTTCAGCGATACAAGTTTTAAGAGCTTTTCATTGGCTTCTGGTACCCAAGTGCATCACCATCAAGGCAAAGTGCATTGTATTTTGAGTTGTTTTACTGTATGGTCTCTCAGTGCTTGCTCGACATTTTCCTTCAATACTTCCTATTCGTTGTTTGACATCAGCCCCTTTGTGCGTCTCGAAAAGCACTGACCACATACCTTTCTACCAAACAAAGGTCTTTTGCACTTGGACAACTCCAGGACTCCTTACTGATATCAGATCACTGTACGGGTTCCTATTACATTACATAACTGCTGAAATGCAGAAACTATTTGATTGGCATGACACATTTGAGTAATTCATAAACTCAAAATCTAAAATATATTTGTGTCCAAGCCCCTTTCAGAAAGATAAGGCACAGCACATGTGTAGGAAGGTGGCTCTGTATGTACTATTTCAAAGTAAGGAATAGTATGCACAGAGTCCAAGGGTTCCCCTTAGAGGTAAGATAGTGGCAAAAAGAGATAATACTAATGCTCTATTTTGTGGTAGTGTGGTCGAGCAGTAGGCTTATCAAAGGAGTAGTGTTAAGCATTTGTTGTACACACACAGGCAATAAATGAGTGTAGGAAGTTGGCTCTGTATGTGCTATTTCAAAGTAAGGAATAGCATGCACAGAGTCCAAGGGTTCCCCTTAGAGGTAAAATAGTGGTAAAAATAGATAATACTAATGCTCTATTTTGTGGTAGTGTGGTCGAGCAGTAGGCTTATCCAAGGAGTAGTGTTAAGCATTTGTTGTACATACACATAGACAATAAATGAGGTACACACACTCAGAGACAAATCCAGCCAATAGGTTTTTATATAGAAAAATATCTTTTCTTAGTTTATTTTAAGAACCACAGGTTCAAATTCTACATGTAATATCTCATTCGAAAGGTATTGCAGGTAAGTACTTTAGGAACTTCAAATCATCAAAATTGCATGTATACTTTTCAAGTTATTCACAAATAGCTGTTTTAAAAGTGGACACTTAGTGCAATTTTCACAGTTCCTAGGGGAGGTAAGTATTTGTTAGGTTAACCAGGTAAGTAAGACACTTACAGGGCTTAGTTCTTGGTCCAAGGTAGCCCACCGTTGGGGGTTCAGAGCAACCCCAAAGTCACCACACCAGCAGCTCAGGGCCGGTCAGGTGCAGAGTTCAAAGTGGTGCCCAAAACACATAGGCTAGAATGGAGAGAAGGGGGTGCCCCGGTTCCGGTCTGCTTGCAGGTAAGTACCCGCGTCTTCGGAGGGCAGACCAGGGGGGTTTTGTAGGGCACCGGGGGGGACACAAGTCCACACAGAAATTTCACCCTCAGCAGCGCGGGGGCGGCCGGGTGCAGTGTAGGAACAGGCGTCGGGTTCGCAATGTTAGTCTATGAGAGATCTCGGGATCTCTTCAGCGCTGCAGGCAGGCAAGGGGGGGATTCCTCGGGGAAACCTCCACTTGGGCAAGGGAGAGGGACTCCTGGGGGTCACTTCTCCAGTGAAAGTCCGGTCCTTCAGGTCCTGGGGGCTGCGGGTGCAGGGTCTCTCCCAGGCGTCGGGACTTTAGGTTCAAAGAGTCGCGGTCAGGGGAAGCCTCGGGATTCCCTCTGCAGGCGGCGCTGTGGGGGCTCAGGGGGGGACAGGTTTTGGTACTCACAGTATCAGAGTAGTCCTGGGGTCCCTCCTGAGGTGTCGGATCTCCACCAGCCGAGTCGGGGTCGCCGGGTGCAGTGTTGCAAGTCTCACGCTTCTTGCGGGGAGCTTGCAGGGTTCTTTAAAGCTGCTGGAAACAAAGTTGCAGCTTTTCTTGGAGCAGGTCCGCTGTCCTCGGGAGTTTCTTGTCTTTTCGAAGCAGGGGCAGTCCTCAGAGGATGTCGAGGTCGCTGGTCCCTTTGGAAGGCGTCGCTGGAGCAGGATCTTTGGAAGGCAGGAGACAGGCCGGTGAGTTTCTGGAGCCAAGGCAGTTGTCGTCTTCTGGTCTTCCTCTGCAGGGGTTTTTCAGCTAGGCAGTCCTTCTTGTAGTTGCAGGAATCTAATTTTCTAGGGTTCAGGGTAGCCCTTAAATACTAAATTTAAGGGCGTGTTTAGGTCTGGGGGGTTAGTAGCCAATGGCTACTAGCCCTGAGGGTGGGTACACCCTCTTTGTGCCTCCTCCCAAGGGGAGGGGGTCACAATCCTAACCCTATTGGGGGAATCCTCCATCTGCAAGATGGAGGATTTCTAAAAGTTAGAGTCACCTCAGCTCAGGACACCTTAGGGGCTGTCCTGACTGGCCAGTGACTCCTCCTTGTTATTCTCATTATTTTCTCCGGCCTTGCCGCCAAAAGTGGGGCCTGGCCGGAGGGGGCGGGCAACTCCACTAGCTGGAGTGTCCTGCTGGGTTGGCACAAAGGAGGTGAGCCTTTGAGGCTCACCGCCAGGTGTGACAATTCCTGCCTGGGAGAGGTGTTAGCATCTCCACCCAGTGCAGGCTTTGTTACTGGCCTCAGAGTGACAAAGGCACTCTCCCCATGGGGCCAGCAACATGTCTCGGTTTGTGGCAGGCTGCTAAAACTAGTCAGCCTACACAGATAGTCGGTTAAGTTTCAGGGGGCACCTCTAAGGTGCCCTCTGTGGTGTATTTTACAATAAAATGTACACTGGCATCAGTGTGCATTTATTGTGCTGAGAAGTTTGATACCAAACTTCCCAGTTTTCAGTGTAGCCATTATGGTGCTGTGGAGTTCGTGTTTGACAAACTCCCAGACCATATACTCTTATGGCTACCCTGCACTTACAATGTCTAAGGTTTTGTTTAGACACTGTAGGGGTACCATGCTCATGCACTGGTACCCTCACCTATGGTATAGTGCACCCTGCCTTAGGGCTGTAAGGCCTGCTAGAGGGGTGTCTTACCTATACTGCATAGGCAGTGAGAGGCTGGCATGGCACCCTGAGGGGAGTGCCATGTCGACTTACTCGTTTTGTCCTCACTAGCACACACAAGCTGGCAAGCAGTGTGTCTGTGCTGAGTGAGAGGTCTCCAGGGTGGCATAAGACATGCTGCAGCCCTTAGAGACCTTCCTTGGCATCAGGGCCCTTGGTACTAGAAGTACCAGTTACAAGGGACTTATCTGGATGCCAGGGTCTGCCAATTGTGGATACAAAAGTACAGGTTAGGGAAAGAACACTGGTGCTGGGGCCTGGTTAGCAGGCCTCAGCACACTTTCAATTGTAAACATAGCATCAGCAAAGGCAAAAAGTCAGGGGGCAACCATGCCAAGGAGGCATTTCCTTACACAACCCCCCCCCCCCCAAACGAAAGAGGATGAGACTAACCTTTCCCAAGAGAGTCTTCATTTTCTAAGTGGAAGAACCTGGAAAGGCCATCTGCATTGGCATGGGCAGTCCCAGGTCTGTGTTCCACTATAAAGTCCATTCCCTGTAGGGAGATGGACCACCTCAACAGTTTAGGATTTTCACCTTTCATTTGCATCAGCCATTTGAGAGGTCTGTGGTCAGTTTGAACTAGGAAGTGAGTCCCAAAGAGGTATGGTCTCAGCTTCTTCAGGGACCAAACCACAGCAAAGGCCTCCCTCTCAATGGCACTCCAACGCTGCTCCCTGGGGAGTAACCTCCTGCTAATGAAAGCAACAGGCTGGTCAAGGCCATCATCATTTGTTTGGGACAAAACTGCCCCTATCCCATGTTCAGAGGCATCAGTCTGCACAATGAACTGCTTAGAATAATCTGGAGCTTTTAGAACTGGTGCTGAGCACATTGCTTGTTTCAGGGTGTCAAAGGCCTGTTGGCATTCCACAGTCCAGTTCACTTTCTTGGGCATTTTCTTGGAGGTGAGTTCAGTGAGGGCTGTCACAATGGATCCATATCCCTTCACAAACCTCCTGTAATACCCAGTCAAGCCAAGGAATGCCCTGACTTGAGTCTGGGTTTTTGGAGCTACCCAGTCCAGAATAGTCTGGATCTTGGGTTGGAGTGGCTGAACTTGGCCTCCACCTACAAGGTGTCCCAAGTAAACCACAGTTCCCTGCCCTATCTGGCATTTGGATGCCTTGATAGAGAGGCCTGCAGATTGCAGAGCCTTCAAAACCTTCCTCAGGTGGACCAGGTGATCCTGCCAGGTGGAGCTAAAGACAGCAATATCATCAAGATAAGCTGTGCTAAAGGACTCCAAGCCAGCAAGGACTTGATTCACCAACCTTTGGAAGGTGGCAGGAGCATTCTTTAAACCAAAGGGCATAACAGTAAACTGATAATGCCCATCAGGTGTGGAGAATGCTGTCTTTTCTTTTGCTCCAGGTGCCATTTTTATTTGCCAGTACCCTGCTGTCAAGTCAAAGGTACTTAGAAATTTGGCAGCACCTAATTTATCAATGAGCTCATCAGCTCTTGGAATTGGATGGGCATCTGTCTTGGTGACAGAATTGAGCCCTCTGTAGTCCACACAAAACCTCATCTCTTTCTTTCCATCTTTGGTGTGAGGTTTGGGGACTAAGACCACTGGGCTAGCCCAGGGGCTGTCAGAGCGCTCAATTACTCCCAATTCCAGCATCTTGTGGACTTCCACCTTGATGCTTTCCTTAACATGGTCAGACTGTCTAAAGATTTTGTTCTTGACAGGCATGCTGTCTCCTGTGTCCACATCATGGGTACACAGGTGTGTCTGACCAGGGGTTAAGGAGAAGAGTTCAGGAAACTGTTGTAGGACTCTCCTACAATCAGCTTGCTGTTGGCCAGAGAGGGTGTCTGAGTAGATCACTCCATCTACTGTGCCATCTTTTGGGTCTGATGACAGAAGATCAGGGAGAGGTTCACTCTCTGCCTCCTGATCCTCATCTGTTACCATCAACAGATTCACATCAGCCCTGTCATGGAAGAGCTTAAGGCGGTTCACATGGATCACCCTCTTGGGGCTCCTGCTTGTGCCCAGGTCCACCAGGTAGGTGACCTGACTCTTCCTTTCTAGTACTGGGTAAGGGCCACTCCATTTGTCCTGGAGTGCCCTGGGAGCCACAGGCTCCAGAACCCAGACTTTCTGCCCTGGTTGGAACTCAACCAGTGCAGCCTTTTGGTCATACCAAAACTTCTGGAGCTGTTGGCTGGCCTCAAGGTTTTTGGTTGCCTTTTCCATGTACTCTGCCATTCTAGAGCGAAGGCCAAGTACATAGTCCACTATTTCCTGTTTAGGCTCATGGAGAGGTCTCTCCCAGCCTTCTTTAACAAGGGCAAGTGGTCCCCTTACAGGATGACCAAACAGAAGTTCAAAGGGTGAGAATCCCACTCCCTTCTGTGGCACCTCTCTGTAAGCGAAAAGCAGACATGGCAAGAGGACATCCCATCTCCTTTTGAGTTTTTCTGGGAGCCCCATGATCATGCCCTTTAATGTCTTGTTGAATCTCTCAACTAAGCCATTAGTTTGTGGATGGTAAGGTGTAGTGAATTTATAAGTCACTCCACACTCATTCCACATATGTTTCAGGTATGCTGACATGAAGTTGGTACCTCTGTCAGACACCACCTCCTTAGGGAAACCCACTCTGGTAAAGATACCAATGAGGGCCTTGGCTACTGCAGGGGCAGTAGTCGACCTAAGGGGAATAGCTTCAGGATACCTGGTAGCATGATCCACTACTACCAGGATATACATATTTCCTGAGGCTGTGGGAGGTTCTAGTGGACCAACTATGTCCACACCCACTCTTTCAAAGGGCACCCCCACCACTGGAAGTGGAATGAGGGGGGCCTTTGGATGCCCACCTGTCTTACCACTGGCTTGACAGGTGGGGCAGGAGAGGCAAAACTCCTTAACCATGGTGGACATATTGGGCCAGTAGAAGTGGTTGACTAACCTCTCCCACGTCTTGGTTTGTCCCAAATGTCCAGCAAGGGGAATGTCATGGGCCAATGTTAGGATGAACTCTCTGAACAGCTGAGGCACTACCACTCTCCTAGTGGCACCAGGTTTGGGGTCTCTGGCCTCAGTGTACAGGAGTCCATCTTCCCAATAGACCCTATGTGTTCCATTTTTCTTGCCTTTGGACTCTTCAGCAGCTTGCTGCCTAAGGCCTTCAAGAGAGGGACAGGTTTCTTGTCCCTTACACAGCTCCTCCCTTGAGGGTCCCCCTGGGCCTAAGAGCTCAACCTGGTAAGGTTCAAGCTCCAAAGGCTCAGTTCCCTCAGAGGGCAGAACTTCTTCCTGAGAAGAGAGGTTCCCTTTCTTTTGCTGTGTTGCAGTTGGTTTCCCAACTGACTTTCCTGTTCTCTTGGTAGGCTGGGCCATTTTTCCAGACTCCAGCTCTACTTTTTCACCCTGTGCCTTGCATTGTGCTCTTGTTTTCACACACACCAGTTCAGGGATACCCAGCATTGCTGCATGGGTTTTTAGTTCTACCTCAGCCCATGCTGAGGACTCCAGGTCATTTCCAAGCAGACAGTCCACTGGGATATTTGAGGAGACCACCACCTGTTTCAGGCCATTGACCCCTCCCCATTCTAAAGTAACCATTGCCATGGGATGTACTTTTCTCTGATTGTCAGCGTTGGTGACTGTGTAAGTTTTTCCAGTCAGGTATTGGCCAGGGGAAACCAGTTTCTCTGTCACCATGGTGACACTGGCACCTGTATCCCTCAGGCCCTCTATTCTAGTCCCATTAATTAAGAGTTGCTGTCTGTATTTTTGCATGTTAGGCGGCCAGACAGCTAGTGTGGCTAAATCCACCCCACCCTCAGAAACTAGAGTAGCTTCAGTGTGGACCCTGATTTGCTCTGGGCACACTGTTGATCCCACTTGGAGACTAGCCATACCAGTGTTACCTGGATGGGAGTTTGGAGTGGAACCTTTCTTGGGACAGGCCTTGTCTCCAGTTTGGTGTCCATGCTGTTTACAGCTATGACACCAGGCCTTTTTGGGATCAAAGTTTTTACCCTTGTACCCATTGTTTTGTGAAGAGGCTCTGGGCCCACCCTCCTGTGGAGGTTTTTGGGGGCCTGTAGAAGACTCTTTACTATTTTTAGTTTTGGTTGTCTCATCACCCTTCCCCTGGGGAGTCTTTGTGACCCCTTTCTTTTGGTCACCTCCTGTTGAAGTCTTGGACACCCTTGTCTTGACCCAATGGTCCGCCTTCTTTCCCAATTCTTGGGGAGAAATTGGTCCTAGGTCTACCAGATGCTGATGCAGTTTATCATTGAAACAATTACTTAACAGGTGTTCTTTCACAAATAAATTGTACAGCCCATCATAATTACTTACACCACTGCCTTGAATCCAACCATCTAGTGTTTTCACTGAGTAGTCAACAAAGTCAACCCAGGTCTGGCTCGAGGATTTTTGAGCCCCCCTGAACCTAATCCTGTACTCCTCAGTGGAGAATCCAAAGCCCTCAATCAGGGTACCCTTCATGAGGTCATAAGATTCTGCATCTTGTCCAGAGAGTGTGAGGAGTCTATCCCTACACTTTCCTGTGAACATTTCCCAAAGGAGAGCATCCCAGTGAGATCTGTTCACTTTTCTGGTTACACAAGCCCTCTCAAAAGCTGTGAACCATTTGGTGATGTCATCACCATCTTCATATTTAGTTACAATCCCTTTAGGGATTTTCAACATGTCAGGAGAATCTCTGACCCTATTTATGTTGCTGCCACCATTGATGGGTCCTAGGCCCATCTCGTCTTTCCCTCTCTATGGCTAGGATCTGTCTTTCCAAAGCCAATCTTTTGGCCATCCTGGCTAACTGGATGTCCTCTTCACTGGGGCTATCCTCAGTGATTTCAGAGGTGTTGGTCTCTCCTGTGAGGGAACCAGCATCTCTGACTATTATTTTAGGAGTCAGGGTTTGAGGGACCCTGTTCTCCCTAGATAGGACTGGTAGGGGGGAATTGTCCTCCAAGTCACTATCCTCTTCCTCTGAGTTGCCACCCTCAGAGGGGTTGGCCTTTTCAAACTCTGCCAAAAGCTCCTGGAGCTGTATTTTGGTAGGTTTGGGGCCCATTGTTATTTTCTTTATTTTACAGAGTGACCTTAGCTCCCTCATCTTAAGATGGAGGTAAGGTGTGGTGTCGAGTTCCACCACAGTCACATCTGTGCTAGACATTTTGCTTCTAAAAGTTGGAATACTTTTTAAGAATCTACAACTGGTTCTAGAATCTAATTCAAACTTTTACAAACTTTTAAACTCTAAAAGAAATGCTAAACAGGATCTAACACAAGGCCCTAGCAGGTCTTTTAAGAATTTAGAAAACTTTTCAAATTGCAAAAATCAATTTCTAATGACAATTTTGGAATTTGTCGTGTGATCAGGTATTGGCTGAGTAGTCCAGCAAATGCAAAGTCTTGTACCCCACCGCTGATCCACCAATGTAGGAAGTTGGCTCTGTATGTGCTATTTCAAAGTAAGGAATAGCATGCACAGAGTCCAAGGGTTCCCCTTAGAGGTAAAATAGTGGTAAAAATAGATAATACTAATGCTCTATTTTGTGGTAGTGTGGTCGAGCAGTAGGCTTATCCAAGGAGTAGTGTTAAGCATTTGTTGTACATACACATAGACAATAAATGAGGTACACACACTCAGAGACAAATCCAGCCAATAGGTTTTTATATAGAAAAATATCTTTTCTTAGTTTATTTTAAGAACCACAGGTTCAAATTCTACATGTAATATCTCATTCGAAAGGTATTGCAGGTAAGTACTTTAGGAACTTCAAATCATCAAAATTGCATGTATACTTTTCAAGTTATTCACAAATAGCTGTTTTAAAAGTGGACACTTAGTGCAATTTTCACAGTTCCTAGGGGAGGTAAGTATTTGTTAGGTTAACCAGGTAAGTAAGACACTTACAGGGCTTAGTTCTTGGTCCAAGGTAGCCCACCGTTGGGGGTTCAGAGCAACCCCAAAGTCACCACACCAGCAGCTCAGGGCCGGTCAGGTGCAGAGTTCAAAGTGGTGCCCAAAACACATAGGCTAGAATGGAGAGAAGGGGGTGCCCCGGTTCCGGTCTGCTTGCAGGTAAGTACCCGCGTCTTCGGAGGGCAGACCAGGGGGGTTTTGTAGGGCACCGGGGGGGACACAAGTCCACACAGAAATTTCACCCTCAGCAGCGCGGGGGCGGCCGGGTGCAGTGTAGGAACAGGCGTCGGGTTCGCAATGTTAGTCTATGAGAGATCTCGGGATCTCTTCAGCGCTGCAGGCAGGCAAGGGGGGGATTCCTCGGGGAAACCTCCACTTGGGCAAGGGAGAGGGACTCCTGGGGGTCACTTCTCCAGTGAAAGTCCGGTCCTTCAGGTCCTGGGGGCTGCGGGTGCAGGGTCTCTCCCAGGCGTCGGGACTTTAGGTTCAAAGAGTCGCGGTCAGGGGAAGCCTCGGGATTCCCTCTGCAGGCGGCGCTGTGGGGGCTCAGGGGGGACAGGTTTTGGTACTCACAGTATCAGAGTAGTCCTGGGGTCCCTCCTGAGGTGTCGGATCTCCACCAGCCGAGTCGGGGTCGCCGGGTGCAGTGTTGCAAGTCTCACGCTTCTTGCGGGGAGCTTGCAGGGTTCTTTAAAGCTGCTGGAAACAAAGTTGCAGCTTTTCTTGGAGCAGGTCCGCTGTCCTCGGTAGTTTCTTGTCTTTTCGAAGCAGGGGCAGTCCTCAGAGGATGTCGAGGTCGCTGGTCCCTTTGGAAGGCGTCGCTGGAGCAGGATCTTTGGAAGGCAGGAGACAGGCCGGTGAGTTTCTGGAGCCAAGGCAGTTGTCGTCTTCTGGTCTTCCTCTGCAGGGGTTTTTCAGCTAGGCAGTCCTTCTTCTTGTAGTTGCAGGAATCTAATTTTCTAGGGTTCAGGGTAGCCCTTAAATACTAAATTTAAGGGCGTGTTTAGGTCTGGGGGGTTAGTAGCCAATGGCTACTAGCCCTGAGGGTGGGTACACCCTCTTTGTGCCTCCTCCCAAGGGGAGGGGGTCACAATCCTAACCCTATTGGGGGAATCCTCCATCTGCAAGATGGAGGATTTCTAAAAGTTAGTCACCTCAGCTCAGGACACCTTAGGGGCTGTCCTGACTGGCCAGTGACTCCTCCTTGTTATTCTCATTATTTTCTCCGGCCTTGCCGCCAAAAGTGGGGCCTGGCCGGAGGGGGCGGGCAACTCCACTAGCTGGAGTGTCCTGCTGGGTTGGCACAAAGGAGGTGAGCCTTTGAGGCTCACCGCCAGGTGTGACAATTCCTGCCTGGGAGAGGTGTTAGCATCTCCACCCAGTGCAGGCTTTGTTACTGGCCTCAGAGTGACAAAGGCACTCTCCCCATGGGGCCAGCAACATGTCTCGGTTTGTGGCAGGCTGCTAAAACTAGTCAGCCTACACAGATAGTCGGTTAAGTTTCAGGGGGCACCTCTAAGGTGCCCTCTGTGGTGTATTTTACAATAAAATGTACACTGGCATCAGTGTGCATTTATTGTGCTGAGAAGTTTGATACCAAACTTCCCAGTTTTCAGTGTAGCCATTATGGTGCTGTGGAGTTCGTGTTTGACAAACTCCCAGAACATATACTCTTATGGCTACCCTGCACTTACAATGTCTAAGGTTTTGTTTAGACACTGTAGGGGTACCATGCTCATGCACTGGTACCCTCACCTATGGTATAGTGCACCCTGCCTTAGGGCTGAAGGCCTGCTAGAGGGGTGTCTTACCTATACTGCATAGGCAGTGAGAGGCTGGCATGGCACCCTGAGGGGAGTGCCATGTCGACTTACTCGTTTTGTCCTCACTAGCACACACAAGCTGGCAAGCAGTGTGTCTGTGCTGAGTGAGAGGTCTCCAGGGTGGCATAAGACATGCTGCAGCCCTTAGAGACCTTCCTTGGCATCAGGGCCCTTGGTACTAGAAGTACCAGTTACAAGGGACTTATCTGGATGCCAGGGTCTGCCAATTGTGGATACAAAAGTACAGGTTAGGGAAAGAACACTGGTGCTGGGGCCTGGTTAGCAGGCCTCAGCACACTTTCAATTGTAAACATAGCATCAGCAAAGGCAAAAAGTCAGGGGGCAACCATGCCAAGGAGGCATTTCCTTACAATGAGGAACACACACTCAGAGACAATTCCAAGCCAATAGGTTTTTGTATAGAAAAATATATTTTCTTAGTTTATTTTAAGGACCACAGGTTCAAATTTTACATGTAATACTTTAAATGAAAGGTATTGCAGGTAGGTACTTTAGGAACTTTGAATAATCAAAATAGCATACACAGTTTACAAATAAATCACATATAGCTATTTTAAAACTAGACACTGCAATTTTCACAGTTCCTAGGGGAGTAAGAGTTTGTTAGTTCTTTCAGGTAAGTAAACCACCTACGGGGTTCAAGTTTGGGTCCAAAGTAGCCCACCGTTGGGGGTTCAGACCAACCCCAAAGTTACCACACCAGCAGCTCAGGGCCGGTCAGGTGCAGAGGTCAAAGTGGTGCCCAAAACGCATAGGCTTCCATGGAGAAGGGGGTGCCCCGGTTCCAGTCTGCCAGCAGGTAAGTACCCGCGTCTTCAGAGGGCAGACCAGGGGTTTTTTTTTTAGGATACCAGGGGGGGACACAAGTTAGCACAGAAAGTACACCCTCAGCAGCACGGGCCGGCCGGGTGCAGTGTGCAAACACGCGTCGGGTTTCCAATGTAAATCAATGGGAGACCAAGGGGTCTCTTCAGCGATGCAGGCAAGGGGGGGGGGGGGGCTCCTCTGGGTAGCCACCACCTGGGCAAGGGAGAGGGCCTCCTGGGGGTCACTCCTGCACTGGAGTTCGGATCTTTCAGGTCCTGGGGGCTGCGGGTGCAGAGTCTTTTCCAGGCGTCGGGATCTGGGAGTCAGGCAGTCGCGGTCAGGGGGAGCCTCGGGATTCCCTCTGCAGGCGTCGCTGTGGGGGCTCAGGGGGGGCAACTCTGGCTACTCATGGTCTCGTAGTCGCCGGGGAGTCCTCCCTGAAGTGTTTTCTCCACAAGTCGAGCCGGGGGCGTCGGGTGCAGAGTAGCAAGTCTCACGCTTCTGGCGGGAAACGCAAGTTGTTTTAAAGTTGCTCCTTTGAAACAAAGTTGCAGTCTTGGGTGAACAGGGCCGCTGTTCTCAGGAGTTTCTTGGTCCTTCTAGAGCAGGGCAGTCCTCTGAGGATTCAGAGGTCGCTGGTCCCTGGGGAGAGCGTCGCTGGAGCAGTGTCTTTAGAAGGGGGGGAGACAGGCCGGTAGAACTGGGACCAAAGCAGTTGGTGTCTCCGTCTTCTCTGCAGGGTTTTTCAGCTTAGCAGTTCTCTTATTCTTAGGTTGCAGGAATCTGATTTCCTAGGTTCTGGGGAGCCCCTAAATACTGAATTTAGGGGTGTGTTTAGGTCTGGGAGGGCAGTCGCCAATGGCTACTGTCCTTGAGGGTGGCTACACCGTCTTTGTACCTCCTCCCTGAGGGGAGGGGGGCACATCCCTATTCCTATTGGGGGAATCCTCCAAAATCAAGATGGAGGATTTCTAAAAGTTAGTCACCTCAGCTCAGGGCACCTTAGGGGCTGCCCTGACTGGCCAGTGACTCCTCCTTGTTTTTCTCATTATGGCTCCTGGACTTGCCGCCAAAAGTGGGGTCTGGGTCCAGGGGGTGGGCATCTCCACTAGCTGGAGTGCCCTGGGGCATTGTAACATGAAGCCTGAGCTTTTGAGGCTTACTGCTAGGTGTTACAGTTCCTGCAGGGGGGAGGTGTTACACACCTCCACCCAGAGCAGGCTTTTGTTTCTGTCCTCAGAGAGCACAAAGGCTCTCACCACATGGGGTCAGAAACTAGTCTCTCAGCAGCAGGCTGGCACAGACCAGTCAGTCCTGCACTGAACAATTGGGTAAAATACAGGGGGCATCTCTAAGATGCCCTCTGTGTGCATTTTTTAATAAATCCAACACTGGCATCAGTGTGCATTTATTGTGCTGAGAAGTTTGATACCAAACTTCCCAGTATTCAGTGTAGCCATTATGGAGCTGTGGAGTTCGTTTGTGACAGACTCCCAGACCATACACTCATATGGCTACCCTGCACTTACAATGTCTAAGGTTTTGCTTAGACACTGTAGGGGCATAGTGCTCATGCAACTATGCCCTCACCTGTGGTATAGTGCACCCTGCCTTAGGGCTGTAAGGCCTGCTAGAGGGGTGACTTACCTATGCCACAGGCAGTGTGAGGTTGGCGTGGCACCCTGAGGGGAGTGCCATGTCGACTTTGTCATTTTCTCCCCACCAGCACACACAAGCTGGCAAGCAGTGTGTCTGTGCTGAGTGAGTGGTCCCTAGGGTGGCATAAGACATGCTGCAGCCCATAGAGACCTTCCCTGGCATCTGGGCCCTTGGTACCAGGGGTACCAGTTACAAGGGACTTACCTGGGTGCCAGGGTTGTGCCAATTGTGGAGACAACGGTACGTTTTAGGTGAATGAACACTGGTGCTGGGGCCTGGTTAGCAGGGACCCAGCACACTTCAGTCAAGTCAGCATCAGTATCAGGCAAAAAGTGGGGGGTAACTGCAACAGGGAGCCATTTCTTTACAACATGTAACATTTAATGCCCTCCGAAAGGTGAAACTAGGTGGGCCCTGCTAGTTTCTGAACAGGGGACCTGAAGGTTTTACACTACTCATTTGGGGTGCTTGAAGATATTTGTCAAAAGGCCATGTGTCTGCGCAGAGAAGCAAATATATAGGTTTTGTTTCTTAAAGGTATGCAAAATTTTGGTGGTGGTATCAGAGGGGCAATATAAGGGGTCGAGTTGATATGGGGGTGGGAGGGCAGAAAATTGTGGGCTCGGCTCAGCAATGGAGCAAAAAAAGGAAAAGTATTATTGCTAATAAGGCTGGACTTCATATTGCTGGGAGGTGTTTTCTTTTGTCTGATTGGACATTGGTCACATTCCCTTGTGGTCTTTACAGGTGCCAAGCTCTCAGATGTTTACAGTCGTGTCATGACTATGGCCAAAAAGCAGAAGCCTGACCTGATGAGTAAGATCACAAAGAATCTTGGGTGAGTACCCTTTTATATGGGGTTGTATTGAGTTTTATGACACAGGGGCAGTGCGATCAATGTAAACCGATGAGGATATGGTAGGTGTTTTTGACAAACACTGAACGCCGGTTGAAGTTTCTTTACTCTGTCATTTTAAGTGGCTTTTCTGCTAGCTGGAATGTAGTAGTGTCAGTTTTACTGTGAGTATAGCTGCTCTAACTTATTGAATAATGGGGTGGCTATGCTCGTATGTCTGAGTTCCCTTTAATGTAGTTGTGAAATCGGGAACCCAAAAATACACTATTAAATGATAACCGGGTTTTACCAAAATTCAGAAATATTTACAGTATTCCAGTGCTTTGTCTGCACGTTAATGTGTCCATTTTCAAGGAGCTAGTGGAGCTCTGGAAGTCCTGGTTGTGGTGCACATTACACAGTCACTGAAAGATGGTACACTGGTTGGAGAATAAGTGGTACTAAGTTTGTAGTTGAGGGACTTAGTTCTAGGTGTGGAGGGCAACAGGGCTACCCAGCTTCGGAACCCATATTTCAGAACTGGCCTATTATTGTCTGAATCTTATTGGTTGAAACATCCACGGTACAGAGACAACCCACGGACTGAACTAGTCAAGACTGGCATCTGTGCTTTTTCTTTTTTTTTTTTTTTTTTTTTCCTGCGGAACTGTCCAATCATGACTTTAATATACATATCCATGGACTGATTGGAGCTAGGAGAACTGTTGAGATAGTTCTGGAAGTGGCGTCCAGCTGCAGCCTTTGTGGCATTAATCCCAGCACCGGAATGAAGAGCAAAAGCTCTTGTAGTGGATCTGTGCAGATGTGGATAGTGTGAGTACTGGGCAATTTGAGACATAGTGGAGGCTCATCTCAATCACAGTTGTCTGTGTGTTTGTATCGCAATCTGTGGGTATCACAATTGCTTCTTGGTGATGTTACCAGCTGGGCTCTTAAGACCCACCTGTCTCATCAGCAGCTCACTACTTGACCTATCCTTCAGGCAGGCCTTGGTGTGCTTCCCCTTGCTCTTACTCCTCTTGGTCAAGAATGTGCTCCTCTCCCCTACCTCTTTCTAAGCCAGGAAACAGCAACAGCTTGTTCCATAATCTAGTTTTGGCTCTGGTCTCAGAAGAGAACACTTGTAGGAAAGTAGTCTATAGCTAGCCTGGTTACCCTCACTTTTTTACCTTTGTCAGTATGTTTGACTGTGTTTACTGGGATTCTTCTAACCATGACCCCAGTGATTACACTCTCTCCTTTTAAACTTGGTTGCTGGAACCTTGCCCCCACATTTGGTATACTGGTACCCCCATGTAAGTCCCTAGTATATGGTACATAGGTACCCAGGGCATTGGGGTACCAGGGGATCCCTATGGGCTGCAGCAGTTATTCTGCCACCCATAGGGAGCCCATGCAAATGGCTCTGCATGCCTGCCATTGCAGTCTGTGTGAAACTGGTGCATGCACCCTTTTTCACTACAGGTCACTGCACCAGGTCACTATAAGTCACCCCTATGGTAGGCCCTCTCAGCCCAGAGGGCAGGGTGCAGGTACCTGTATGTGAGGGCACACCTGCACTAGCACAGGTGCCCCCACAAACTCTAATTCTATTTTCCTGGACTTTGTGAGTGCGAGGACGCCAGGTCACTACCTATGTCCAGCCACATAATGGTAACTCCGAACCTGGGCATGTTTGATATCAAACATGTCGGAACCTTACCCTGATAATGTTGCAAATATTAGAAGTATGATTCCATGCATTCTGGGGGCTCCTTAGAGGACCACCAGCATTGCTACCACCAGGCAGCCCAAGCTGCTGCCACCCCACAGACAGGTTTCTGCCCTCCTGCTGCTTGATCTGATCAAGCTCAGGAAGGCAGAATAAAGGATTTCCTTTAGGCGAGGGAGGTAACACCCTCTTTCTTTGGAAACAGCCTCCCCAAGCCACTGTTATGCTTTGATGGGCACATTTATGCCCTCCATGCATAAACTAGTCCACACCGGTTCAGGAATCCCCAGTCCCTGCTCTGGCGTAAACTGGACAATGGAAATTGGAGTGACCAGTCCCCTGTCCATCATCACCATCATCATTCTAACATCACCTTAACAATTGGTGGGGTGCCCTACTGCAAGGCTGGTTCTCCTCATTGCATTTTGTAAAGACTTTAAGGATGTCTTGGGAACAGTAGCCAGTCAAAACTTTCCTCAAATGTTTGTTAGTTGTAGCCTGACGAAAGTCCAAATCCCAGTGTCCTTCGGTACATCAACATGTACGAGGGATGACAGACTTTCTTGGGGAATTAAAATATTGATCCTTTTTGAGTTTTCTCTGCTATTGCTGCATTGTTGAGATTGTATACAAGATGAACTGTTTATCAAGGCCTAGGGAGGACTTGATGTATAAAGGTCTTATTTACTATTCTTTTGTCTATACTTTCACAGGTTTGCAATGGGTATTGAGTTCCGGGAAGGATCCTTGGTTATTAATGGCAAGAATAATTTACAGCTGAAAAAGGGTAAGTGTGGTAATGCATTCCCCATCCATCCCTAACCCCAACTATTCGGCCCCCTCGATCATAGTCTTTGCTCATCCTGCAACACAGTCTCTTACCTGCTGTAAGGAAATGCCTCCTTGGCATGGTTGCCCCCTGACTTTTTGCCTTTGCTGATGCTATGTTTACAATTGAAAGTGTGCTGAGGCCTGCTGTAAGGAAATGCCTCCTTGGCATGGTTGCCCCCTGACTTTTTGCCTTTGCTGATGCTATGTTTACAATTGAAAGTGTGCTGAGGCCTGCTAACCAGGCCCCAGCACCAGTGTTCTTTCCCTAACCTGTACTTTTGTAGCCACAATTGGCAGACCCTGGCATCCAGATAAGTCCCTTGTAACTGGTACTTCTAGTACCAAGGGCCCTGATGCCAAGGAAGGTCTCTAAGGGCTGCAGCATGTCTTATGCCACCCTGGAGACCTCTCACTCAGCACAGACACACTGCTTGCCAGCTTGTGTGTGCTAGTGAGGACAAAACGAGTAAGTCGACATGGCACTCCCCTCAGGGTGCCATGCCAGCCTCTCACTGCCTATGCAGTATAGGTAAGACACCCCTCTAGCAGGCCTTACAGCCCTAAGGCAGGGTGCACTATACCATAGGTGAGGGTACCAGTGCATGAGCATGGTACCCCTACAGTGTCTAAACAAAACCTTAGACATTGTAAGTGCAGGGTAGCCATAAGAGTATATGGTCTGGGAGTTTGTCAAACACGAACTCCCCAGCACCATAATGGCTACACTGAAAACTGGGAAGTTTGGTATCAAACTTCTCAGCACAATAAATGCACACTGATGCCAGTGTACATTTTATTGCAAAATACACCCCAGAGGGCACCTTAGAGGTGCCCCCTGAAACTTAACCGACTATCTGTGTAGGCTGACTGGTTCCAGCAGCCTGCCAGACTAGAGACATGTTGCTGGCCCCATGGGGAGAGTGCCTTTGTCACTCTGAGGCCAGTAACAAAGCCTGCACTGGGTAGAGATGCTAACACCTCCCCCAGGCAGGAGCTGTAACACCTGGCGGTGAGCCTCAAAGGCTCACCCCTTTGTCACAGCACCGCAGGACACTCCAGCTAGTGGAGTTGCCTGCCCCCTCCGGCCCCGGCCCCCACTTTTGGCGGCAAGGCCGGAGAAAATTATGAGAATAACAAGGAGGAGTCACTGGCCAGTCAGGACAGCCCCTAAGGTGTCCTGAGCTGAGGTGACTCTAACTTTTAGAAATCCTCCATCTTGCAGATGGAGGATTCCCCCAATAGGGTTAGGATTGTGACCCCCCTCCCCTTGGGAGGAGGCACAAAGAGGGTGTACCCAGCCTCAGGGCTAGTAGCCATTGGCTACTAACCCCCCAGACCTAAACACGCCCTTAAATTTAGTATTTAAGGGCTACCCTGAACCCTAGAAAATTAGATTCCTGCGACAACAAGGACTGCCCAGCTGAAAACCCCTGCAGAGGAAGACCAGAAGACAACAACTGCCTTGGCTCCAGAAACTCACCGGCCTGTCTCCTGCCTTCCAAAGAACTCTGCTCCAGCGACGCCTTCCAAAGGGACCAGCGACCTCTGAATCCTCTGAGGACTGCCCTGCTTCGACGACGACCAGAAACTCCCGAGGACAGCGGACCTGCTCCAAAAAGACTGCAACTTTGTTTCAAGGAGCAGCTTTAAAGACCCCTGCAACTCCCCGCAAGAAGCGTGAGACTTGCAACACTGCACCCGGCGACCCCGACTCGGCTGGTGGAGAACCAACACCTCAGGGAGGACCCCCGGACTACTCTCCGACTGTGAGTACCAAAACCTGTCCCCCCTGAGCCCCCACAGCGCCGCCTGCAGAGGGAATCCCGAGGCTTCCCCTGACCGCGACTCTCTGAAACCTAAGTCCCGACGCCTGGAAAAGACCCTGCACCCGCAGCCCCCAGGACCTGAAGGACCGGACTTTCACTGGAGAAGTGACCCCCAGGAGTCCCTCTCCCTTGCCCAAGTGGAGGTTTCCCCGAGGAAGCCCCCCCCTTGCCTGCCTGCAGCGCTGAAGAGATCCCTTGATCTCTCATTGACTAACATTGCAAACCCGACGCTTGTTTCTACACTGCACCCGGCCGCCCCCGCGCTGCTGAGGGTGAAATTTCTGTGTGGGCTTGTGTCCCCCCCGGTGCCCTACAAAACCCCCCTGGTCTGCCCTCCGAAGACGCGGGTACTTACCTGCAAGCAGACCGGAACCGGGGCACCTCCTTCTCTCCATTCTAGCCTATGCGTTTTGGGCACCACTTTGAACTCTGCACCTGACCGGCCCTGAGCTGCTGGTGTGGTGACTTTGGGGTTGCTCTGAACCCCCAACGGTGGGCTACCTTGGACCAAGAACTGAAACCTGTAAGTGTCTTACTTACCTGGTAAAACTAACAAAAACTTACCTCCCCCAGGAACTGTGAAAATTGCACTAAGTGTCCACTTTTAAAGTAGCTATTTGTCAATAACTTGAAAAGTATACATGCAATTGAAATGATTCAAAGTTCCTAATGTACTTACCTGCAATACCTTTCAAACAAGATATTACTTGTTAAATTTGAACCTGTGGTTCTTAAAATAAACTAAGAAAAGATATGTTCGATGGCATCTGTCGCTGTAGATACACATGGTATGCATTAGCTCGCCATCTGGTGTTGGGTCGGAGTGTTACAAGTTGTTTATCTTCGAAGAAGTGTTTTTGAGTCACTGGACCGAGTGGCTCCTCCTTCTGTGCTCATTGCGCATGGGCGTCGACTCCATCTTCGATTGTTTTCTTTCCGCCATCGGGTTCGGACGTGTTCCTGTCGCTCCGAGTTTCGGAACGGAAAGATAGCTGAAAACGGAAGATTTTCGACGGTATCGTTGCGATCCGGTTCGAGATAAACACATACGACAACGCATTGAACATCGAAGCGCTTCGGTGCCCTTCGGGGTAGATTTCGGCACACCGTCGGGGCCTAGTCGGCCCGACCGCGTGGAGAACAACGCCGATGGAACGGACCCCGTTTCGATTCTGCCCTGAATGCCACAACAAATATCCTTATACGGACCAACACTCGGTCTGTAACCTGTGCCTGTCACCCGAGCACAGCGAAGAATCCTGTGAGGCCTGTCGGGCGTTCCGGTCCCGAAAAACTCTGCGCGACCGTCGAGCGAGAAGACTGCAGATGGCGTCCACGCCAAAAGAGCATCGACAGTTCGAGACAGAAGAGGAACAGGAGGAATCCTTTTCCATCCAGGATTCAGACTCCGACGAACTCGACCATCCAAAAACAGTGAGTAAGATGTCGAGATCAGAAATTTAAAAAGGCAAAAAGGCCCAGGGGACGCCACTGCCAACCGGCCATGGCTCAACCCAAATTCACGGTGACCAACAATCGGCACCGAAAAAGGCCCATTCAGTGTCGAGATCGTCCGACTCCGGTCGAGACACCGGCACGCAGCCTCCTCGGGACCGAGAGAGTGCTAAAGAGAAGCATCGACACCGAGAGTTCGGTGTCGACACGGATCGACGCCGAGACAGTGGCGCCGAAGATCATAGAGGCCAAGATTTCTCGGCACAAAAGAAGAGGAAGGTTACCTCGGAGCCGTAAAAACAAACAACAGGGTTTTCGGAGCCGAAAAAAGCACCAACAGACCCAGTTTCAGGCTCCTATACTGAAGAACTTTCTATGTCTTCACAAATGAAAAGACACAGATTCGAACAGGAACTGCAATCCACTGAAGTGGATCACACGCAGAAGCGTATCTTTATTCAGCAGGGGACAGGGAAGATCAGTACCCTTCCACCTGTCAAAAGAAAGAGAACACTTCAGTTTGTAGCACGAGAGGCTCCTCAGCAACCTCAGCAACAAACAGCAAAGACGGTAACACCTCCTCCCTCGCCTCCACCTGTAACTCCGGCTTCACCAACTTACACCCCATCACATTCGCCAGCTCACACCGCCATGAGCCACGACGACCAAGATCAAGACGCGTGGGACTTGTACGATGCACCAGTGTCTGATAACAGCCCAGACACATACCCAACTAGGCCATCACCACCTGAGAACAGCACAGCCTATTCACAAGTGGTGGCTAGAGCAGCTCAGTTCCATAATGTGGAACTACACTCTGAACAAGTAGAGGATGACTTTTTATTTAACACCCTCTCCTCCACCCACAGCTCCTACCAAAGCCTGCCTATGCTCCCAGGCATGCTTCGCCATGCAAAGGAGATCTTCAAAGAGCCAGTCAAAAGCAGGGCAGTAACGCCTAGAGTGGACAAAAAATATAAGGCGCCTCCTACGGACCCTGTATTCATCACCTCTCAGCTGCCACCAGATTCTGTGGTGGTAGGGGCTGCCAGAAAACGGGCAAATTCACACACTTCTGGGGATGCACCTCCCCCAGATAAAGAAAGCAGAAAGTTTGATGCAGCCGGGAAGAGGGTCGCTGTCCAGGCAGCAAACCAGTGGCGCATCGCAAACTCACAAGCGCTGCTAGCGCGATACGACAGAGCCCACTGGGATGAGATGCAGCATCTCATTGAACATCTCCCAAAAGATCTACAAAAAAGAGCAAAACAGGTTGTTGAAGAAGGTCAAAACATTTCCAACAATCAAATACGCTCCTCTATGGATGCAGCAGACACAGCCGCAAGGACCATTAATACGTCGGTTACCATCCGTAGGCACGCATGGCTCAGAACGTCTGGATTCAAGCCAGAAATTCAGCAGGCAGTACTTAACATGCCAGTAAACGAAAAAATGCTGTTCGGTCCGGAGGTCGACACAGCCATAGAAAAGCTCAAATAGGACACTGACACTGCCAAGGCCATGGGCGCACTCTACTCCCCGCAGAGCAGAGGATCTTATACCACCTTCCGCAAAACACCTTTTAGAGGAGGGTTTCGGGGTCAGGCCACACAAGCCAGTACCTCACAGTCCGCACCGTCCACCTACCAGGGACAGTACAGGGGAGGCTTTCGGGGCCAGTATAGAGGAGGGCAATTCCCTAGGAATAGAGGAAGATTTCAAAGCCCCAAAACCACTACCAACAAGCAGTGACTCACACGTCACTCACCCCCCCCACACAACACCAGTGGGGGGAAGGATAGGTCAATATTACGAAGCATGGGAGGAAATAACTACAGACACATGGGTCCTAGCAATTATCCAACATGGTTATTGCATAGAATTCCTGCAATTCCCTCCAGACATACCACCAAAATCACAAAATTTATCAAAACACCATTCACAGCTTCTAGAGATAGAAGTTCAAGCACTACTGCAAAAAAATGCAATAGAATTAGTACCAAGCACACAAATAAACACAGGAGTTTATTCACTGTACTTCTTGATGCCAAAAAAGGACAAAACACTGAGACCAATTCTGGACCTCAGAGTAGTAAACACATTCATCAAATCAGACCACTTTCACATGGTCACACTACAAGAAGTGTTACCATTGCTCAAAAAACACAACTACATGACAACCCTAGACCTCAAAGACGCATATTTCCATATACCAATACATCAATCACACAGAAAATATCTAAGGTTTGTATTCAAAGGAATACATTACCAATTCAAAGTATTGCCTTTCGGTTTAACAACCGCTCCAAGGGTATTCACAAAATGCCTAGCAGTAGTCGCTGCACACATCAGAAGGCAGCAAATACATGTATTCCCGTATCTAGACGACTGGCTAATCAAAACCAGTTCGCTCACACAATGCTCAAACCACACAAATAAAGTCATACAAACCCTCTACAAACTAGGGTTCACCGTCAATTTTGCAAAATCAAACATTCAGCCAAGCAAAGTACAGCAATATCTAGGAGCCATAATAGACACGACAAAAGGAGTAGCAACGCCAACTCCACAAAGAATTCACAATTTCAACAGAGTCATTCAACACATGTCTCCAAATCAAACAATACAAGCAAGAACAATACTACAGCTCCTAGGCATGATGTCCTCATGCATAGCCATTGTCCCAAACGCAAGACTGCACATGAGGCCCTTACAACAATGCCTAGCCTCACAGTGGTCTCAAGCACAGGGTCACCTTCTAGATCTGGTGTTAATAGACCGCGAAACTTACCTCTCGCTTCTATGGTGGAACAGTATAAATTTAAACAAAGGGCGGCCTTTCCAAGACCCAGTGCCACAGTACGTAATAACAGATGCTTCCATGACAGGATGGGGAGCACATCTCAATCAACACACCATAAGAGGACAATGGAACATACATCAAACAAAACTGCATATAAATCATCTAGAATTATTAGCAGTTTTTCAAGCACTAAAAGCTTTCCAACCAATCATAACCCACAAATACATCCTTGTCAAAACAGACAACATGACAACGATGTATTATCTAAACAAACAAGGAGGAACACATTCAACGCAGTTAAGCTTATTAGCTCAAAACATATGGAAGTGGGCAATCCACCATCAAATTCGCCTCATAGCACAGTTTATTCCAGGGATCCAGAATCAACTGGCAGACAATCTCTCTCGAGATCACCAACAAGTCCACGAATGGGAAATCCACCCACAAATTCTGAACACCTACTTCACACTCTGGGGAACACCTCAGATAGACTTATTTGCAACAAAAGAGAACGCAAAATGCCAAAACTTCGCGTCCAGATACCCACACAAGCAATCCCAAGGCAATGCCCTATGGATGAACTGGTCAGGAATATTTGCTTACGCTTTTCCTCCTCTCCCTCTCCTCCCTTATCTAGTGAACAAATTGAGTCAAAACAAACTCACTCATTTTAATAGCACCAACGTGGGCAAGACAACCCTGGTACACAACACTGCTAGATCTTTCTGTAGTACCCCACATCAAACTGCCGAACAAACCAGATCTGTTAACGCAACACAACCAACAGATCAGACACCCAGATCCAGCATCGCTGAATCTAGCAATCTGGCTCCTGAAATCCTAGAATTCGGACACTTACAACTTAGCCAAGAGTGTATGGAGGTCATAAAGCAGGCCAGAAGGCCATCCACTAGCCACTGCTACGCAAGTAAGTGGAAAAGATTTGTTTGTTACTGCCATCATAATCAGATACAACCACTAGACGCAACTCCAAAACGTATAATAAATTACTTGCTCCATTTACAAAAAGCAAGGCTAGCCTTCTCTTCTATTAAAATACACCTTGCAGCAATATCTGCATACCTGCAGACTACCTATTCAACTTCCTTGTATAAGATACCAGTCATCAAAGCATTCATAGAAGGTCTTAAAAGAATTATACCACCAAGAACACCACCTGTTCCTTCATGGAACCTAAACGTGGTCCTAACAAGACTCATGGGCCCACCTTTCGAACCCATGCACTCTTGCGGAATACAATTCCTAACCTGGAAAGTTGCCTTTCTCATCGCCATTACATCTCTGAGAAGAGTAAGTGAAATTCAAGCGTTCACAACACAGGAACCTTTTATACAAATACATAAAAATAAGGTTGTCCTACGACCTAATCCAAAATTTTTACCAAAAGTTATTTCACCGTTCCATCTAAATCAAACGGTAGAACTACCTGTTTTTTTCCCACAGCCAGATTCTGTGGCTGAAAGAGCACTACATACATTAGATGTCAAAAGAGCATTAATGTACTACATTGACAGAACAAAGAACATCAGAAAGACTAAACAGCTATTTATTGCATTCCAAAAACCTCATGCAGGTAACCCAATATCAAAACAAGGTATAGCCAGATGGATTGTTAAATGCATCCAAATCTGCTACCTTAAAGCAAAAAGACAACTGCCCATTACTCCCAGGGCACATTCAACCAGGAAAAAAGGTGCTTCAATGGCCTTTTTAGGAAACATCCCAATGCATGAAATATGTAAGGCAGCCACATGGTCTACGCCTCACACATTCACCAAACACTACTGTATAGATGTGCTATCCGCACAACAAGCCGCAGTAGGTCAAGCTGTATTAAGAACTCTATTTCAGACAACTTCTACTCCTACAGGCTAATCCACCGCTTATGGGGAAATAACTGCTTACTAGTCTATGCAGACCATGTGTATCTACAGCGACAGATGCCATCGAACTGAAAATGTCACTTACCCAGTGTACATCTGTTCGTGGCATCAGTCGCTGAGATTCACATGGGCCCACCCACCTCCCCGGAAGCCTGTAGCAGTTCAGAAGTTACCTTCAATTTTGTACATTTGTATATATATTATTTAAACCTTTAATAGGTACATACTTAGACATTTCATTGCGCGGGCACTATTACTATAGTACAACTCCTACCTCACCCTCTGCGGGGAAAACAATCGAAGATGGAGTCGACGCCCATGCGCAGTGAGCACAGAAGGAGGAGCCACACGGTCGAGTGACTCGAAAACACTTCTTCGAAGAAAAACAACTTGTAACACTCCGACCCAACACCAGATGGCGAGCTAATGCAGCCCATGTGAATCTCAGCGACTGATGCCACGAACAGATGTACACTGGGTAAGTGACATTTTCATTTTCTATAACAAAACCTATTGGCTGGATTTGTTTCTGAGTGTGTGTACCTCATTTATTGTCTATGTGTATGTACAACAAATGCTTAACACTACTCCTTGGATAAGCCTACTGCTCGACCACACTACCACAAAATAGAGCATTAGTATTATCTATTTTTACCACTATTTTACCTCTAAGGGGAACCCTTGGACTCTGTGCATGCTATTCCTTACTTTGAAATAGCACATACAGAGCCAACTTCCTACATTGGTGGATCAGCGGTGGGGTACAAGACTTTGCATTTGCTGGACTACTCAGCCAATACCTGATCACACGACAAATTCCAAAATTGTCATTAGAAATTGATTTTTGCAATTTGAAAAGTTTTCTAAATTCTTAAAAGACCTGCTAGGACCTTGTGTTAGATCCTGTTTAGCATTTAGTTTAGAGTTTAAAAGTTTGGTAAAAGTTTGAATTAGAACCTAGAACTAGTTTTAGATTCTTAAAAAGTATTCCAACTTTTAGAAGCATAATGTCTAGTGCAGAGATGAATGTGGTGGAACTCGACACCACACCTTACCTCCATCTTAAGATGAGGGAGCTAAGGTCACTCTGTAAAATAAAGAAAATAGTAATGGGCCCCAGACCTTCCAAACTACAGCTCCAGGAGCTTTTGGCAGAGTTTGAAAAGGCCAACCCCTCTGAGGGTGGCAACTCAGAGGATGAAGATAGTGACTTGGAGGGAAATTCCCCCCCTCCAGTCCTACTTAGGGAGAGCAGGGCTACTCAAGCCCTGACTCCACAAATAATAGTCAGAGATGCTGGTTCCCTCACAGGAGGGACCAACAACTCTGAAATCACTGAGGATAACCCCAGTGAAGAGGACATCCAGTTAGCCAGGATGGCCAAAAGATTGGCTTTGGAAAGACAGATCCTAGCCATAGAGAGGGAAAGACAAGAGATGGGCCTAGGACCCATCAATGGTGGCAGCAACATAAATAGGGTCAGAGATTCTCCTGACATGTTGAAAATCCCCAAAGGGATTGTAACTAAATATGAAGATGATGATGACATCACCAAATGGTTCACAGCTTTTGAGAGGGCTTGTGTAACCAGAAAAGTGAACAGATCTCACTGGGGTGCTCTCCTTTGGGAAATGTTCACAGGAAAGTGTAGGGATAGACTCCTCACACTCTCTGGAAAAGATGCAGAATCTTATGACCTCATGAAGGGTACCCTGATTGAGGGCTTTGGATTCTCCACTGAGGAGTATAGGATTAGATTCAGGGGGGCTCAAAAATCCTCGAGCCAGACCTGGGTTGACTTTGTAGACTACTCAGTGAAAACACTAGATGGTTGGATTCAAGGCAGTGGTGTAAGTAATTATGATGGGCTGTACAATTTATTTGTGAAAGAACACCTGTTAAGTAATTGTTTCAATGATAAACTGCATCAGCATCTGGTAGACCTAGGACCAATTTCTCCCCAAGAATTGGGAAAGAAGGCGGACCATTGGGTCAAGACTAGGGTGTCCAAAACTTCCACAGGGGGTGACCAAAAGAAAAGGGTCACAAAACCTCCCCAGGGGAAAGGTGGTGAGACAGCCAAAAATAAAAATAGTCAAGAGTCTTCTACAGGCCCCCAAAAACCTGCACAGGAGGGTGGGCCCAGAGCCTCTTCACAAAACAATCCTGGGTACAAGGGTAAAAACTTTGATCCCAAAAAGGCCTGGTGTCGAAACTGTAGTCAGTCTGGACACCAAACTGGAGACAAGGCCTGTCCCAAGACAAGTTCCACTCCAAACTCCAATCCAGGTAACACTGGAATGGCTAGTCTCCAAGTGGGATCAACAGTGTGCCCAGAGCAAATCAGGGTCCACACTGAAGCTACTATAGTCTCTGAGGGTGGGGTGGATTTAGCCACACTAGCTGCCTGGCCTCCTAACATGCAAAAATACAGGCAGCAGCTCTTTATTAATGGGACAAGTGTAGAGGGCCTGAGGGATACAGGTGCCAGTGTCACCATGGTGACAGAGAAACTGGTTTCCCCTGGCCAATACCTGACTGGTAAAACTTATACAGTCACCAATGCTGACAATCAAACTAAAGCACATCCCATGGCAATGGTAACTTTAGAATGGGGAGGGGTCAATGGCCTGAAACAGGTGGTGGTCTCCTCAAACATCCCAGTAGACTGTCTGCTTGGAAATGACCTGGAGTCCTCAGCATGGGCTGAGGTAGAACTAAAAACCCATGCAGCCATGCTGGGTATCCCTGAACTGGTGTGTGTAAAAACAAGAGCACAGTGCAAGGCACGGGGTGAAAAAGTAGAGCTGGAGTCTGGAAAAATGGCCCAGCCTACCAAGAGAAAAGGAAAGTCAGTTGGGAAACCAACTGCAACACAAGTCAGAAAAAGAGAACCTCTCTTCTCAGGAAGAAGTTCTGCCCTCTGAGGGAACTGAGCCTTTGGAGCTTGAACCTTATCAGGTTGAGCTCTTAGGCCCAGGGGGACCCTCAAGGGAAGAGCTGTGTAAGGGACAAGAAACCTGTCCCTCTCTTGAAGGCCTTAGGCAGCAAGCTGCTGAAGAGTCCAAGGGCAAGAAAAATGGAACACATAGGGTCTATTGGGAAGATGGACTCCTGTACACTGAGGCCAGAGACCCCAAACCTGGTGCCACTAGGAGAGTGGTAGTGCCTCAGTCGTTCAGAGAGTTTATTCTGACCTTAGCCCATGATATTCCCCTTGCTGGGCATTTGGGACAAACCAAGACGTGGGAGAGGTTAGTCAACCACTTCTACTGGCCCAATATGTCCCAGAAGGTTAAGGAGTTTTGCCTCTCCTGCCCCACCTGTCAATCCAGTGGTAAGACAGGTGGGCACCCAAAGGCCCCCCTCATTCCACTTCCAGTGGTTTGGGGTCCCCTTTGAAAGAGTGGGTGTGGACATAGTTGGTCCACTGGAACCTCCCACAGCCTCAGGAAATATGTACATCCTAGTAGTAGTGGATCATGCTACTAGGTATCCTGAAGCTATTCCCCTTAGGTCGACTACTGCCCCTGCAGTAGCCAAGGCCCTCATTGGTATCTTTACCAGAGTGGGTTTCCCTAAGGAGGTGGTGTCTGACAGAGGTACCAACTTCATGTCAGCATACCTAAAACACATGTGGAATGAGTGTGGAGTGACTTACAAATTCACTACACCATACCATCCACAAACTAATGGCTTAGGTGAGAGATTCAACAAGACATTAAAAGGCATGATCATGGGGCTCCCAGAAAAACTCAAAAGGAGATGGGATGTCCTCTTGCCATGTCTGCTTTTTGCTTACAGAGAGGTGCCACAGAAGGGAGTAGGATTCTCACCCTTTGAACTTCTGTTTGGCCACCCTGTAAGGGGACCACTTGCTCTTGTTAAAAAAGGCTGGGAGAGACCTCTTCATGAGCCTAAACAAGACATAGTGGACTATGTACTTGGCCTTCGCTCTAGAATGGCAGAGTACATGGAAAAGGCAACCAAAAACCTTGAGGCCAGCCAACAGCTCCAGAAGTTTTGGTATGACCAAAAGGCTGCACTGGTTGAGTTCCAACCAGGGCAGAAAGTCTGGGTTCTGGAGCCTGTGGCTCCCAGGGCACTCCAGGACAAATGGAGTGGCCCTTACCCAGTGCTAGAAAGGAAGAGTCAGGTCACCTACCTGGTGGACCTGGGCACTAGCAGGAGCCCCAAGAGGGTGATCCATGTGAACCGCCTTAAGCTCTTCCATGACAGGGCTGATGTGAATCTGTTGATGGTAACAGATGAGGATCAGGAGGCAGAGAGTGAACCTCTCCCTGATCTTCTGTCATCAGACCCAAAAGATGGCTCAGTAGATGGAGTGATCTACTCAGACACCCTCTCTGGCCAACAGCAAGCTGATTGTAGGAGAGTCCTACCACAGTTTCCTGAACTCTTCTCCTTAACCCCTGGTCAGACACACCTGTGTACCCATGATGTGGACACAGGAGACAGCATGCCTGTCAAAAACAAAATCTTTAGACAGTCTGACCATGTTAAGGAAAGCATCAAGGTGGAAGTCCACAAGATGCTAGAATTGGGAGTAATTGAGCGCTCTGACAGCCCCTGGGCTAGCCCAGTGGTCTTAGTCCCCAAACCTCACACCAAAGATGGAAAGAAAGAGATGAGGTTTTGTGTGGATTACAGAGGGGTCAATTCTGTCACCAAGACAGATGCTCATCCAATTCCTAGAGCTGATGAGCTCATAGATAAATTAGGTGCTGCCAAATTCTTAAGTACCTTTGACTTGACAGCAGGGTACTGGCCAATAAAAATGGCACCTGGAGCAAAAGAGAAAACGGCATTCTCCACACCTGATGGGCATTATCAGTTTACTGTTATGCCCTTTGGTTTAAAGAATGCCCCTGCCACCTTCCAAAGGTTGGTGAATCAAGTCCTTGCTGGCTTGGAGTCCTTTAGCGCAGCTTATCTTGATGATATTGCTGTCTTTAGCTCCACCTGGCAGGATCACCTGGTCTACCTGAAGAAGGTTTTGAAGGCCCTGCAATCTGCAGGCCTCTCTATCAAGGCATCCAAATGCCAGATAGGGCAGGGAACTGTGGTTTACTTGGGCCACCTTGTAGGTGGAGGCCAAGTTCAGCCACTCCAACCCAAGATCCAGACTATTCTGGACTGGGTAGCTCCAAAAACCCAGACTCAAGTCAGGGCATTCCTTGGCTTGACTGGGTATTACAGGAGGTTTGTGAAGGGATATGGATCCATTGTGACAGCCCTCACTGAACTCACCTCCAAGAAAATGCCCAAGAAAGTGAACTGGACTGTGGAATGCCAACAGGCCTTTGACACCCTGAAACAAGCAATGTGCTCAGCACCAGTTCTAAAAGCTCCAGATTATTCTAAGCAGTTCATTGTGCAGACAGATGCCTCTGAACATGGGATAGGGGCAGTTTTGTCCCAAACAAATGATGATGGCCTTGACCAGCCTGTTGCTTTCATTAGCAGGAGGTTACTCCCCAGGGAGCAGCGTTGGAGTGCCATTGAGAGGGAGGCCTTTGCTGTGGTTTGGTCCCTGAAGAAGCTGAGACCATACCTCTTTGGGACTCACTTCCTAGTTCAAACTGACCACAGACCTCTCAAATGGCTGATGCAAATGAAAGGTGAAAATCCTAAACTGTTGAGGTGGTCCATCTCCCTACAGGGAATGGACTTTATAGTGGAACACAGACCTGGGACTGCCAATGCCAATGCAGATGGCCTTTCCAGGTTCTTCCACTTAGAAAATGAAGACTCTCTTGGGAAAGGTTAGTCTCATCCTCTTTCGTTTGGGGGGGGGTTGTGTAAGGAAATGCCTCCTTGGCATGGTTGCCCCCTGACTTTTTGCCTTTGCTGATGCTATGTTTACAATTGAAAGTGTGCTGAGGCCTGCTAACCAGGCCCCAGCACCAGTGTTCTTTCCCTAACCTGTACTTTTGTATCCACAATTGGCAGACCCTGGCATCCAGATAAGTCCCTTGTAACTGGTACTTCTAGTACCAAGGGCCCTGATGCCAAGGAAGGTCTCTAAGGGCTGCAGCATGTCTTATGCCACCCTGGAGACCTCTCACTCAGCACAGACACACTGCTTGCCAGCTTGTGTGTGCTAGTGAGGACAAAACGAGTAAGTCGACATGGCACTCCCCTCAGGGTGCCATGCCAGCCTCTCACTGCCTATGCAGTATAGGTAAGACACCCCTCTAGCAGGCCTTACAGCCCTAAGGCAGGGTGCACTATACCATAGGTGAGGGTACCAGTGCATGAGCATGGTACCCCTACAGTGTCTAAACAAAACCTTAGACATTGTAAGTGCAGGGTAGCCATAAGAGTATATGGTCTGGGAGTTTGTCAAACACGAACTCCACAGCACCATAATGGCTACACTGAAAACTGGGAAGTTTGGTATCAAACTTCTCAGCACAATAAATGCACACTGATGCCAGTGTACATTTTATTGCAAAATACACCCCAGAGGGCACCTTAGAGGTGCCCCCTGAAACTTAACCGACTATCTGTGTAGGCTGACTAGTTGCAGCAGCCTGCCACACTAGAGACATGTTGCTGGCCCCATGGGGAGAGTGCCTTTGTCACTCTGAGGCCAGTAACAAAGCCTGCACTGGGTGGAGATGCTAACACCTCCCCCAGGCAGGAGCTGTAACACCTGGCGGTGAGCCTCAAAGGCTCACCCCTTTGTCACAGCACCGCAGGACACTCCAGCTAGTGGAGTTGCCCGCCCCCTCCGGCCCCGGCCCCCACTTTTGGCGGCAAGGCCGGAGAAAATAATGAGAATAACAAGGAGGAGTCACTGGCCAGTCAGGACAGCCCCTAAGGTGTCCTGAGCTGAGGTGACTCTAACTGTTAGAAATCCTCCATCTTGCAGATGGAGGATTCCCCCAATAGGGTTAGGATTGTGACCCCCTCCCCTTGGGAGAAGGCACAAAGAGGGTGTACCCACCCTCCGGGCTAGTAGCCATTGGCTACTAACCCCCCAGACCTAAACACGCCCTTAAATTTAGTATTTAAGGGCTACCCTGAACCCTAGAAAATTAGATTCCTGCGACAACAAGAAGGACTGCCCAGCTGAAAACCCCTGCAGAGGAAGACCAGAAGACAACAACTGCCTTGGCTCCAGAAACTCACCGGCCTGTCTCCTGCCTTCCAAAGAACTCTGCTCCAGCGACGCCTTCCAAAGGGACCAGCGACCTCTGAATCCTCTGAGGACTGCCCTGCTTCGACGACGACCAGAAACTCCCGAGGACAGCGGACCTGCTCCAAAAAGACTGCAACTTTGTTTCAAGGAGCAGCTTTAAAGACCCCTGCAACTCCCCGCAAGAAGCGTGAGACTTGCAACACTGCACCCGGCGACCCCGACTCGGCTGGTGGAGAACCAACACCTCAGGGAGGACCCCCGGACTACTCTCCGACTGTGAGTACCAAAACCTGTCCACCCTGAGCCCCCACAGCACCGCCTGCAGAGGGAATCCCGAGGCTTCCCCTGACCGCGACTCTCTGAAACCTAAGTCCCGACGCCTGGAAAAGACCCTGCACCCGCAGCCCCCAGGACCTGAAGGACCGGACTTTCACTGCAGAAGTGGCCCCCAGGAGTCCCTCTCCCTTGCCCAAGTGGAGGTTTCCCCGAGGAAGCCCCCCCTTGCCTGCCTGCAGCGCTGAAGAGATCCCTTGATCTCTCATTGACTTACATTGCGAACCCGACGCTTGTTCTAACACTGCACCCGGCCGCCCCCGCGCCGCTGAGGGTGAAATTTCTGTGTGGGCTTGTGTCCCCCCCCGGTGCCCTACAAAACCCCCCTGGTCTGCCCTCCGAAGACGCGGGTACTTACCTGCTGGCAGACTGGAACAGGGGCACCCCCTTCTCTCCATTGAAGCCTATGCGTTTTGGGCACCACTTTGAACTCTGCTCCTGACCGGCCCTGAGCTGCTGGTGTGGTGACTTTGGGGTTGCTCTGAACCCCCAACGGTGGGCTACCTTGGACCAAGAACTGAACCCTGTAAGTGTCTTACTTACCTGGTAAAACTAACAAAAACTTACCTCCTCCAGGAACTGTGAAAATTGCACTAAGTGTCCACTTTTGAAATAGCTATTTGTGAATAACTTGAAAGGTATACATGCAATTGAAATGATTCAAAGGTCCTAATGTACTTACCTGCAATACCTTTCAAACAAGATATTACATGTTAAATTTGAACCTGTGGTTCTTAAAATAAACTAAGAAAAGATATTTTTCTATAACAAAACCTATTGGCTGGATTTGTCTCGGAGTGTGTGTACCTCATTTATTGTCTATGTGTATGTACAACAAATGCTTAACACTACTCCTTGGATAAGCCTACTGCTCGACCACACTACCACAAAATAGAGCATTAGTATTATCTCTTTTTACCACTATTTTACCTCTAAGGGGAACCCTTGGACTCTGTGCATGCTATTCCTTACTTTGAAATAGCACATACAGAGCCAACTTCCTACACCTGCTCCCTGTTCTGAATTTCTATTGGATTCTCTGCTTTCTAGCTTCACTTCTAACTTCAGTCATGGTGCCATTGGTGGCTCATTTAACTGTCTAAAACGCAGAGTGATAGTGATCGATATGAAGCTCCGTGCCCTTCATAGGATTTTATTTAACAATTGTATGTTATAACTCATGGAATGTGATTCCTGAAAAAAGTTGGTACTTACAGTAATGAGATTGCCAAGGTTTAACAGTTATAGAATTAGAAAAGAGAAATGTTTTCTAGTAGATCACGGTTGGCACATATGTTTGCAAGGCTGAAAACCTTTAAATTCCTAGGCATAACACCTTAATGGAAGATTGCCTCACATGTAGTTGGTGATTAGTTGAGCCTGTTTGTTTATTTTTTATTTACTACAAATGTTCTGCCGTGTTGCATTCTTGGCTCCAACAACGGATTCCAAGTCCAATATTTGTGGAGTGATTGACAAAGTATTGGCCAAATAATTACTTTGCTAAAGGTTGAGAAACAAAAGTATGTATTGTGACAGTCTTTGTGAGTTGAGTTTTTAAAAAATTTACTAGGTGTTAAAATGGTTTGTTAACCTAAGTCAATACTGTAGGAAGTTGGCTCTGTATGTGCTATTTCAAAGTAAGGAATAGCATGCACAGAGTCCAAGGGTTCCCCTTAGAGGTAAAATAGTGGTAAAAATAGATAATACTAATGCTCTATTTTGTGGTAGTGTGGTCGAGCAGTAGGCTTATCCAAGGAGTAGTGTTAAGCATTTGTTGTACATACACATAGACAATAAATGAGGTACACACACTCAAAGACAAATCCAGCCAATAGGTTTTTATATAGAAAAATATCTTTTCTTGGTTTATTTTAAGAACCACAGGTTCAAATTCTACATGTAATATCTCATTCGAAAGGTATTGCAGGTAAGTACTTTAGGAACTTCAAATCATCAAAATTGCATGTATACTTTTCAAGTTATTCACAAATAGCTGTTTTAAAAGTGGACACTTAGTGCAATTTTCACAGTTCCTAGGGGAGGTAAGTATTTGTTAGGTTAACCAGGTAAGTAAGACACTTACAGGGCTTAGTTCTTGGTCCAAGGTAGCCCACCGTTGGGGGTTCAGAGCAACCCCAAAGTCACCACACCAGCAGCTCAGGGCCGGTCAGGTGCAGAGTTCAAAGTGGTGCCCAAAACGCATAGGCTAGAATGGAGAGAAGGGGGTGCCCCGGTTCCGGTCTGCTTGCAGGTAAGTACCCGCGTCTTCGGAGGGCAGACCAGGGGGGTTTTGTAGGGCACCGGGGGGGGCACAAGCCCACACAGAAATTTCACCCTCAGCGGCGCGGGGGCGGCCGGGTGCAGTGTAGAAACAAGCGTCGGGTTCGCAATGTTAGTCTATGAGAGATCTCGGGATCTCTTCAGCGCTGCAGGCAGGCAAGGGGGGGATTCCTCGGGGAAACCTCCACTTGGACAAGGGAGAGGGACTCCTGGGGGTCACTTCTCCAGTGAAAGTCCAGTCCTTCAGGTCCTGGGGGCTGCGGGTGCAGGGTCTCTCCCAGGCGTCGGGACTTTAGGTTCAAAGAGTCGCGGTCAGGGGAAGCCTCGGGATTCCCTCTGCAGGCGGCGCTGTGGGGGCTCAGGGGGGACAGGTTTTGGTACTCACAGTATCAGAGTAGTCCTGGGGTCCCTCCTGAGGTATCGGATCTCCACCAGCCGAGTCGGGGTCGCCGGGTGCAGTGTTGCAAGTCTCACGCTTCTTGCGGGGAGCTTGCAGGGTTCTTTAAAGCTGCTGGAAACAAAGTTGCAGCTTTTCTTGGAGCAGGTCCGCTGTCCTCGGGAGTTTCTTGTCTTTTCGAAGCAGGGGCAGTCCTCAGAGGATGTCGAGGTCGCTGGTCCCTTTGGAAGGCGTCGCTGGAGCAGGATCTTTGGAAGGCAGGAGACAGGCCGGTGAGTTTCTGGAGCCAAGGCAGTTGTCGTCTTCTGGTCTTCCGCTGCAGGGGTTTTCAGCTGGGCAGTCCTTCTTCTTGTAGTTGCAGGAATCTAATTTTCTAGGGTTCAGGGTAGCCCTTAAATACTAAATTTAAGGGCGTGTTTAGGTCTGGGGGGTTAGTAGCCAATGGCTACTAGCCCTGAGGGTGGGTACACCCTCTTTGTGCCTCCTCCCAAGGGGAGGGGGTCACAATCCTAACCCTATTGGGGGAATCCTCCATCTGCAAGATGGAGGATTTCTAAAAGTTAGAGTCACTTCAGCTCAGGACACCTTAGGGGCTGTCCTGACTGGCCAGTGACTCCTCCTTGTTTTTCTCATTATTTTCTCCGGCCTTGACGCCAAAAGTGGGGCCTGGCCGGAGGGGGCGGGCAACTCCACTAGCTGGAGTGTCCTGCTGGGTTGGCACAAAGGAGGTGAGCCTTTGAGGCTCACCGCCAGGTGTGACAATTCCTGCCTGGGGGAGGTGTTAGCATCTCCACCCAGTGCAGGCTTTGTTACTGGCCTCAGAGTGACAAAGGCACTCTCCCCATCGGGCCAGCAACATGTCTCTAGTGTGGCAGGCTGCTGGAACTAGTCAGCCTACACAGACAGTCGGTTAAGTTTCAGGGGGCACCTCTAAGGTGCCCTCTGGGGTGTATTTTGCAATAAAATGTACACTGGCATCAGTGTGCATTTATTGTGCTGAGAAGTTTGATACCAAACTTCCCAGTTTTCAGTGTAGCCATTATGGTGCTGTGGAGTTAGTGTTTGACAAACTCCCAGACCATATACTCTTATGGCTACCCTGCACTTACAATGTCTAAGGTTTTGTTTAGACACTGTAGGGGTACCATGCTCATGCACTGGTACCCTCACCTATGGTATAGTGCACCCTGCCTTAGGGCTGTAAGGCCTGCTAGAGGGGTGACTGACCTATACTTGCATAGGCAGTGAGAGGCTGGCATGGCACCCTGAGGGGAGTGCCATGTCGATTTACTCGTTTTGTTCTCACTAGCACACACAAGCTGGCAAGCAGTGTGTCTGTGCTGAGTGAGAGGTCTCCAGGGTGGCATAAGACATGCTGCAGCCCTTAGAGACCTTCCTTGGCATCAGGGCCCTTGGTACAAGAAGTACCAGTTACAAGGGACTTATCTGGATGCCAGGGTCTGCCAATTGTGGATACAAAAGTACAGGTTAGGGAAAGAACACTGGTGCTGGGGCCTGTTTAGCAGGCCTCAGCACACTTTCAATTGTAAACATAGCATCAGCAAAGGCAAAAAGTCAGGGGGCAACCATGCCAAGGAGGCATTTCCTTACAGTTCCCATGGGGAGCAGGGTCAAAACTGATTTGCATATTGCTTGGTCCAAACTGGGGTGGCATGGTGAGCAAAAGTACAATGGATTTAACCCAGATCTGTAATTGGGGGTGGGTGAGTGAAAAGTTTCAGCACTCAGTCCACCATCCTTTTGTATTGTATGCACATATTCCATTTATGTCTGGGAGGTGGTCTGCTGCATATTCAGCAAAGGCAGTCTCCTGGGGACTTTAAAGTGGGCCTACTCAGGTGAAGGACTGCTCTTAGATGCCCTCTCACTAATGCCTCTTCAACTGTTTGAATCAGCTCCATTCTGAAATTCACGTGGTTCTTTTGTATAACACTGCGCTTCTGATTCTCCAGGAATGGTTTTCAGCATCAACCTGGGTCTGTCAGATCTGACCAACAAGGAGGGTAAAAAACCAGAGGAGAAGACCTACGCATTATTTCTCGGTGACACTGTGCTTGTAAACGAGGTATGTACAGAATATTTGTCTAAAATAACAAGTTCATTTGGAGAGTAAAATGCTGAATATGAAAACATTTTAGGTAACATGCCATAGACAAAATTCAAATTTTTCTTTTCCCTTAGACTTTTGCACGATATGTCAGTTATTGTTTAACAAGCTTGACCTGGTGTTTTTTAAAGTTTATCTAAAGTGGGCAGAAGGGGCAATAAGGCTAGGAACAAGAAATGCTTACTGGAGAACAGTGCAAATGGGGAGTGGATATGGTAGAGCCTTGTGCAGATGTGTAGGAGGCTATAGAGTGAAGGAAGGCATAGGGTGGCAGAAAAGGGGACACAATTTTTAAACAGAGGCGATGCAAGAAGTTAGTGACCGTTTTTCACTGTGATCGCTGCACCCTGCTAGAACGTTTTAGTCAGTCTTTATTCCAACCCATGCCAAGGTGAGTTGCCAAAAGGACTCTGGAAATCACATTAAAGCATGCACCCCTGTGCCTGTGTTTGAGGAGAGATGAAAAAAACTGCAGGGGAATCCCGTAAACCCAGACCCCAGGGTTACCTACAACAGTGCCTCAACAGGTATTACTTAAGATGACAATTTGATTAAGTAATGCATATAAACAATTAAGAGCTCTTCTAATATCCTCAAGTCTATATTATTCAATTTAAAGGCAATAAGAATTATGGCAGCATCAACATTTCTCAAAGTGAAGTGAATCATACTATAAAGTGTACATAAATAAATGCCCCCCCCCCCCTGGCTTGAGATTTGTATATTTCAAGGGCAGGAGACATTGCAAATTTGGGAGCTCTAGAAGCTAATTTAACAATGCCGCCCGCCCTTTGCTTCAAGCACAGTAAAGATTTCTGGCGATGAGCATGGCAAAGATGCGAGTCTTCCAATTTAATACCCAAATAATCGAAGGTGCCCACTCTTTCCAGGGGGACACCTTCTAGGTACACCGGCCTCTTCATTCTTCACCTATTGTATATATTTTGTTTTTACTGAGTTAATTTCCAACCTTTGGTTCTTACAGAACTCCATAAAACGGGAGAGCAATCTTGAAAGGCCCATTGGAGTTCGTGAGAGTAACAGGGTGTTATCCGCAAACAAAAGGCAAGGGAACTTTTGCCCACCCAAGCTTGGAGCGGCACCATGGGAATCTGAGAGATATGGAATACATGCATTAATGAACAGTGAAAATAAGGTTGGGACAAGAACGCACCCCTGCCTCATACCACGGGCTGTAGGAAAAGCTGAAGACAAATCGCCAGCCGAAACCCCAGCGAACTCTGGCAAAATTATCAGAATAAAGGTCTTTAATAATGTTGATCATGGAGCCCGGTATTCCAGTGGTGCTCAATACTTTTCAATATTAGCTTATGCGGCAAGAAAAGTCCGGTTAGGAGTTTATAACGATAATGGCTCTAACGCGAGCAAACGTAAGACCCGTTCCATTGCAAATGCTTGTTAGAACTTGGCATGGATTTTCGTATTGAGTTGTGTATCATTTGACTGTGTACATGCAGCAAATGTCTAACACTTCTCTCTGAGACTAAAGCTGCTCACCCACACTACGCCCTAGTAGAGCACCTTGGTATTGCTAGAGAAAGCCCCTGTTCATTCATAAGGGAACCCCTGGACTTTTTGAACGGTATACCATATAAAGAGCCAGCTTTCTACATTGGGGGTAGCAGTGGGGATATAGTACTTAACATTTGCTGTACCACTCGGTTAATAAGTGATTCCACTAAGGAATCCAAAATTGTCTTTAGCCAATATTTTTTAGTTTTCCTCCCACCCCCTTTACTTTTTTTTGAACTATTTAAAATTAACTATTAGGGCATTGTGCTAAGTCCCCCAGTCCAAGCTGTTTAGAATTTTAAAATACTTTAGGCCCTTTTAGAAGTAGACTTAATTTTAAGTTTCTAAAAGCGTCCCAACATCTTTAAAACCATGACTGAGGCAGCAGCTCAACCTGGGCCCCTACAAAAATCTTAAACTTCAGGCCCCTTGTCAAGCATGGAAACTTGTCATGAGGTCTAAACCCACAAAAGCACATCTCCAAGAGTTGTTTTCAGAAAATGATAGTTGTGGCAGGGAAAGAAACTAACTCCCAATGAGAATGGGGAAGAGGATGCTGAAGTAGAGGATGATGATTCCTGCTGACAGTAACACCACTGGGAACACTTCTCACAGTACTCCAGATGATGCAGATAGTGAAAATGCTAATCTTCAGAAACTAGCTAAGGGGATAGACCTAGAGGCTAAACCCTTAACTGTAGAAAAGTAAAGAACTGAGATGGACATATGACCCATCTCTGGTGGCACCCTAGCCTGCTCTGTGCGGTTACGCATGAGCATGCTTACAGAAGGTCATGACCAGCAACAGTGGTTGCATCATCGTGCCGTTGTTGTTGTTGTTGTTGTTTTTTTTTTTTTTTTTTTGACAAAAAAATGTTGACCTGCAAATCATTGGCAAAGCCAGTAGGTTGCAAAAGACACTTTGGATTTGCCAGTGCTAGTTTGTTGAGCTGCCATCTCTTCATTGTTTTGCATTTAGATGCAGCTGTTAACTTACTATTCTATTTTTTTTGTTCGTTTAGGAAGGGCCAGCCACAGTTCTCACCACTGTCAAGAAGAAAGTGAAAAACGTTGGCATCTTTTTAAAGGTGAGAGGACACAGGTGAACGGAGGACATGGAGGGTTTCATGCTTTGCTTGGCTGTGTCAACAGAATTTAGATAGCATTCTGAAAATATCTATGGGAACCTTTCCAAGGGACGGAGGTATCCAACAACCACCTCAGACCATGATGTTAATAACTATTAGATGGCTGTTTGGGAAGTCCTTCAGCTTTGGTGGGTCCACTGATTGTGTTGAGCCACTTGGTGAAGTCACTTGTTCCCACTTGCATATCTGTAACCAAAAGGCATTGACAAGACTATCTGTCACGCTACTGTCACTTTTTGGTTTTTGGGACTGGGTGTAGGTACCTGGTTGACGAATGGTGCTTGAGATTGCTAATTGTGGGAATGACCTGTGACGTTTCTTCTCAACTTAGAATGAGGATGACGAGGAGGAGGAAGAGGACAAAAATGAAGCTGAAGAGCTGCTGGGCCGTGGTGCTCGTGGTGGAGCTACACTGCTTACAGAGAGGACAAGGGTAAAGTTACTTATTCAGCACATTTATTCTGAAGTACGTTTTCTTTGCTAAGGATACATGTTTGGTGCCCTGCACTGTTTTATGTACAGTCCCCTCTCACCTCTTTGCGTAGTTCATTATTGTGATGTAGTGTGAAGCTAGCTCCAAGATGCAGCAAGGGACTGTACAGGGTAACTCCCCGCCGCCAAAACACCACCATTTCTCTTTTAAATAGTCTCCCTACCCTGACCTCAACAATATCTATCCTAATTCTTGTGCTGGTTGTGATATTGTCTTGTTTCTCCTCTTTCCACCCCCAATCTTCCCCTGAATAGAATGAAATGACAGCTGAGGAGAAGAGAAGGGCTCACCAGAAGGAGCTTGCTAACCAGTTGAATGAAGAAGCTAAACGCAGGCTCACTGAACAAAAGGGGGAGCAGCAGACACAGAAGTGAGTAGCATGTTGCAGCTGGGCAGATGGTATAGTGCATGGGTGCTGGTAAACTGTGAACAACCACGTGGTTTGGATGAGAGGTTGCCTCCTTCTGTGGTCAAGGCAGTGTTGCGTAGTAGCCTGTAGTAGAGTTTTGGGGGAGATTGTTAAGAATATTAGTTAGGGTTGTTAACTGACAGTTTGGGGCTACTCCAACATGCTAGATGTTCGCATGTGTGGTTCTGTTTGTGCAGGATTTCTTTTTATTCTTGTTCTGAAGTCTGAACTAGCATTTACTAGTGTTCAAGCAGGTTCATGTAATAAGTTATTATCGATTCTGCACTGTGACAATTTGTACAACAGCAAAATACTACACTTATTATTTGCGAATTGAACATCATCTGTTAGAAACCTGTTTGGTTAAATACTTTTGTAGCCCTTTTTAAAAGATAGTCTACAAAACAGTTATGGTAACAAAATAATAATGTGAAAACTACCCCAAATAATTCTTCTAAAGACTGACCAAGGCAAAATTAAAAACTTTTTTTTAAAAATCCATTGTCTATCATACTGCCTTAAGATGTGAATTAGACTGTAGATAATAACTAACCCACCTAGGAGGTTGGCTTTAACCACGCACATCTTACACCCATCACTTTCATTCGTTCCTGGGCCTGCCTTTAACACTCTTGAAATGTTTGGGTAACCCTTCTAGATCATTTCTCTAATTTCTTTTGTTACTCCTCCGTGGCTTTTGTTACTCCTCCGTGGCTGTCTGACTTGAAAGGGGGTATTCTACTGGAATTAGCATGGCAGATTTATTTTAGGATGCTAAATGGCAACATTTTCTTTTTTTTTGCTCCAGGTAGAGGAAGAGGATAAATGAGTGCTTTAGTTAGTTGCAGGGTTGACCAGTTTGTGGCATGAAAAGTCCAATTATGCATTTACAACGGCAGTAGCTCTAACTCCTGCAAATGCGAGAGCTATTGCATTGCACATACTTGTTCTCTTGTGGTTACAACTCTGAGTCCCCCCTGATGGTCTGTTCCTCTGGTATAAGCATTCCTTAAAGTAGCAACACTATGCAGAAGAGTCAAGCTTTTGCCTTTGTACATTTTAAATTTAATGTGTAGGATAGCTAAGTGAGTTAATGCACATGCTGCGGAAATCTGTTTGCTACCTGCAGCTGGCCACAAGTTTGAAACCGGGAAAACAAGGTGCAACATTCGGTTGGTAATAATACAGTGATACAATACGTTACATTTACAATGCGCTTGGCTGTCTCCAAAGAGGCGTCCTGGCGCTAGCGACCTCCAAAGCAGAGCAGGCGATGCGTTCTGTAATTTGACAGCCAATCCTTGCCCTGTTAACCCTTGGCACAAAAATAAGGTTTTGACCACTATACCGAAGCGTTTTGTTTGCTGATTTTTTTTTTTTCCTCAGATATCCATGTCCTTTCTGTTCACAAGCTCTGTAAGCAAAGGTGAGGACTTTAAATTTAATATGGCTACCAATAAAAAGTTTATTCTCGACTCGCACACAAAGTGCTTCAGAACAGGTTTGGGGCAGTCCTGCTTTCAAATGTCCTTTTCAGACACAGCTTTTGTGTGGTGATGCCCATCACAGCAGAATTGTTTCCAGCCTGAAGCACCCACAACAGAGGCATAAAGGGGTATGAGGTTTGTCATCCGCACAACTGAAAGTGTAGTTACAGAAGATAAAAGGCTAGGCCTTCTCTAAATACCTTCTTCAGTCTGCATAATATCTGCGATTCCACTCGTCTCTACCAAGAACAGTGCTTCAGGAAGTCTGATCAGTCAGCCTCCTTCCTATTAGTCTTCATTAAATTTCTAGAGATCACCATCCTCATGAGTGTCTGGAACTCAATCCTCCAGCCACAGAAAAGCAGGCAGTGCATTTCAGCTATCAGAGGAAGCTGTCCTCACCCTCCATCTTGTCATGCCAATCAAAAACACATCCATATGTATACCTCTTTGCTTTTTTGTAATTAATACTGGGAGCCAAACCAGAGGGTGAAAATTAGGACGCATCCACACTACCATTTTTCAACGTTTTCATCTGTTACCCATATATTTTACTTACATGGTTTGTATCTCCTTCTTTTTTCTTTTCTTTTCTCCCTTCCATCCTTTGTATGCCTTCTCTCACAGAGCACAATTGTTTGCTGAAATACAGTAATACAGATTAAGGCAAACTGCCCACAACTCATTTACATCGCAATCACTCTCCCTGAAGCACATACCACCGTAGCCTAACAAGTTCTCATCTAGCTCACCTATTAATCACACCAGCCATCTGCATGCGATAACATGCAAACCCCCCCTTCCCACCCAAGATAACTTGTTCCTTTAATCCACCACAAAGAAACTGAAGTGAATGCATGTAATGGTTTTTAAGCACACAACTAATCCTTAATAGCCACCAATAAAATTAGACTAACCTTGGGTTCAGGAGCAGAGGGCTCCTTGGTTTAGTGATTCAGCACCTCCTTGATTGTAGTAAGCGCTATATAATACAATTACCATATTTATATGGAGTTCGAATGTCCTAATTTTGTCAGGTGCCTCCTTCACTGCTTTTTAGGTTCGGCACGCAAGTGCTTTGACCTGATGTAAGTATTGTGGGCTTTTAACCACGTCCCTCTCATGCCCATCACTTTTACTCGTTTTGGGCTTGCCTTTCAGAACTTACTTGATGTCATTGATAAATGCTTTACGTGTGTCCTCCCTTGAGGCTGTTTTTGTCACGCCTTGCAGACTGCCCCTGTTTCAGGGGTAATTGCACAATTGCGGACATACTTCAGCATAGGCAAACTATATTCTTTTTCTTTTGTCTTGCCTCTTCTCGCTGCATGGTGGCCACAGTGCGAACAGGCATGATGGCTAAGTCACTGTGTGCCATATATGCTGAAAAGGCTACCGGAAGAAGGGGTAAAATGCATGCAGAACTTAAAAATTATAACATTATTCGTGTGCACATTTTTGTCATGGCTGTGCTGAATAAATTAATTAATGCAGTAATAATGGGATGTCTTTCAAATTCAGATGTCCTGGGGGGGAGGGGGGTGCATTTATAGGCTTGTCGCCTTTGTTTCGAACCTTGAACAGTGCCCCTGTCTCCCCTCTGTAGGAAAGTACCCTCTTTTTGGCATGGGTACCTCCACTTTCTGCCTGCTGTCAGTATGTTTTGACTATTTTCACTGTAATCCTGCCAACCAGGACCTCAGTGATTGTGTGCTCTCCCTCTGAATTTGGTTGCCTATGACTTTGCACATCCCACAATTGCCATACTAGTGCCCCCATACAAGTCCCTAGTATATGGTAGCCAGGGCATTGGGGCACCAGGGGTTCCCCTTGGGCTGCAACATGTATTGTGCCACCCATGGGAGCACATGAAAAATGTGTCTGCAGGCCTGCCATTTCAAACTATGTGAAAAGGTGCATGCACACTTTTCACTACAGGTCGCTGCACCAGGTCAATGTAAATCACCCTTATGGTATACCCTCCTACCCCAAAGGGCAGGGTGCAGGTACCTGTGTGTGAGGGCACACCTGCATGAGCAGAAGTGCCCCTACGAACACCAGATCCATTATACTGGACTTGTTAAGTGCGAGGTGTCCAGCCACATAATGGTAACTCTAAACCTGGGCATGTTTGCTATTAAACATGTCGGAATCATACCCCAATACAGTTGCCAGTGTTGGTTGTATGATTCCATGCACTCTGGGGGCTCCTTAGAGGACCCCCAGAATTGCTCCTACCAGTCTTCTGGGGTTTTGCTGGGCAGCCTGCGCTGCTGCCACCTCTGACAGGTTTCTGTCCTTCTGCTGCTTGACTAGCTAAGGCAGAGGAAGGCAGAACAAAGGATTTCCTGTGGGAGAGGGAGATAACACCCGCTCCCTTGGAAATAGGTGCTACATGGCTTGTGAGGGGTAGCCTCCCCAAGTCACCAGTATGCTTTGAAGGGCACTTTAGTGCCATCCTTGCATAATCCGGTTTGCACCAGTCCAGTGATTTATCCCCCCCTCCCCCCAAAGGCCCTGCTCTGGCCCAAAACCGGACAAAGGAAAGGGGAGTAGCTGCGACTTGATTCTTCCACCTTGAATCCAAGGTGGGTAGAGGCCCCTGGGAGCCTCTGAGTGGACAGGTCAGGCAGGTGACGTCACAGCCCCCTCCGGATAGGTGGTCAGCTCTGCTAGGAGACCAAACTCCCCTCCTGGGCTATTTGGGGGGGGGGGGGGGAGGTGCAGCAGGGGTGGGGGGCATCAGGGGGGTCTCCTTGTGTGGGTCCTCAGATTTGACGTGCAAGATGTAGGAAGCTGGCCTGGTGTGTGGTGAGCACCTATGGTGTTGTCACCTTAAACCAGGTCTAGGTATCCCCGGTTAGTGAAGGGTCTGCAGTGTCTAGGAAGCCAGGGCTCTCTAGAGGTAGCTGTGGAGGGCCAGCCAAGACTTAACCAGGAGAAATGCAAACATTATGTAATACCACTGTAGTCACTCAGCACTTACACACATGATGGAACCATGCAGTGTTGCAAAAATAGATACTTTATTATAGTATGATGTAGGAAGTTGGCTCTGTATGTGCTATTTCAAAGTAAGGAATAGCATGCACAGAGTCCAAGGGTTCCCCTTAGAGGTAAAATAGTGGTAAAAATAGATAATACTAATGCTCTATTTTGTGGTAGTGTGGTCGAGCAGTAGGCTTATCCAAGGAGTAGTGTTAAGCATTTGTTGTACATACACATAGACAATAAATGAGGTACACACACTCAGAGACAAATCCAGCCAATAGGTTTTGTTATAGAAAAATATCTTTTCTTAGTTTATTTTAAGAACCACAGGTTCAAATTTAACATGTAATATCTTGTTTGAAAGGTATTGCAGGTAAGTACATTAGGACCTTTGAATCATTTCAATTGCATGTATACCTTTCAAGTTATTCACAAATAGCTATTTCAAAAGTGGACACTTAGTGCAATTTTCACAGTTCCTGGGGGAGGTAAGTTTTTGTTAGTTTTACCAGGTAAGTAAGACACTTACAGGGTTCAGTTCTTGGTCCAAGGTAGCCCACCGTTGGGGGTTCAGAGCAACCCCAAAGTTACCACACCAGCAGCCCAGGGCCGGTCAGGTGCAGAGTTCTTAGTGGTGCCCAAAACGCATAGGCTAGAAAGGAGAGAAGGGGGTGCCCCGGTTCCGGTCTGCTTGCAGGTAAGTACCCGCGTCTTCGGAGGGCAGACCAGGGGGGTTTTGTATGGCACCGGGGGGGACACAAGCCCACACAGAAATTTCACCCTCAGCGGCGCGGGGGCGGCCGGGTGCAGTGTTAGAACAAGCGTCGGGTTCGCAATGTAAGTCAATGAGAGACCAAGGGATCTCTTCAGCGCTGCAGGCAGGCAAGGGGGGGCTTCCTCGGGGAAACCTCCACTTGGGCAAGGGAGAGGGACTCCTGGGGGTCACTTCTGCAGTGAAAGTCCGGTCCTTCAGGTCCTGGGGGCTGCGGGTGCAGGGTCTTTTCCAGGCGTCGGGACTTAGGTTTCAGAGAGTCGCGGTCAGGGGAAGCCTCGGGATTCCCTCTGCAGGCGGCGCTGTGGGGGCTCAGGGGGGACAGGTTTTGGTACTCAGTCGTAGAGTAGTCCGGGGGTCCTCCCTGAGGTGTTGGTTCTCCACCAGCCGAGTCGGGGTCGCCGGGTGCAGTGTTGCAAGTCTCACGCTTCTTGCGGGGAGTTGCAGGGTTCTTTAAAGCTGCTTCTTGAAACAAAGTTGCAGTCTTTTTGGAGCAGGTCTGCTGTCTTCGGGAGTTTCTTGTCTTTTTCGAAGCCGGGCAGTCCTCAGAGGATTCAGAGGTCGCTGGTCCCTTTGGAAGGCGTCGCTGGAGCAGAGTTCTTTGGAAGGCAGGAGACAGGCCGGTGAGTTTCTGGAGCCAAGGCAGTTGTTGTCTTCTGGTCTTCCTCTGCAGGGGTTTTCAGCTAGGCAGTCCTTCTTGTTGTTGCAGGAATCTAGTTTCTAGGTTCAGGGAGCGCCCTTAAATACTAAATTTAAGGGCGTGTTTAGGTCTGGGGGGTTAGTAGCCAATGGCTACTAGCCCTGAGGGTGAGTACACCCTCTTTGTGCCCCCTCCCAAGGGGAGGGGGTCACAATCCTAACCCTATTGGGGGAATCCTCCATCTGCAAGATGGAGGATTTCTAAAAGTTAGAGTCACTTCAGCTCAGGACACCTTAGGGGCTGTCCTGACTGGCCAGTGACTCCTCCTTGTTGCTTTCTTTGTTCCCTCCAGCCTTGCCGCCAAAAGTGGGGGCCGTGGCCGGAGGGGGCGGGCAACTCCAGCAAGCTGGAGTGCCCTGCTGGGCTGTGACAAAGGGGTGAGCCTTTGAGGCTCACCGCCAGGTGTTACAGCTCCTGCCTGGGGGAGGTGTTAGCATCTCCACCCAGTGCAGGCTTTGTTACTGGCCTCAGAGTGACAAAGGCACTCTCCCCATGGGGCCAGCAACATGTCTCTAGTGTGGCAGGCTGCTGGAACTAGTCAGCCTACACAGACAGTCGGTTAAGTTTCAGGGGGCACCTCTAAGGTGCCCTCTGGGGTGTATTTTGCAATAAAATGTACACTGGCATCAGTGTGCATTTATTGTGCTGAGAAGTTTGATACCAAACTTCCCAGTTTTCAGTGTAGCCATTATGGTGCTGTGGAGTTCGTGTTTGACAAACTCCCAGACCATATACTCTTATGGCTACCCTGCACTTACAATGTCTAAGGTTTTGTTTAGACACTGTAGGGGTACCATGCTCATGCACTGGTACCCTCACCTATGGTATAGTGCACCCTGCCTTAGGGCTGTAAGGCCTGCTAGAGGGGTGTCTTACCTATACTGCATAGGCAGTGAGAGGCTGGCATGGCACCCTGAGGGGAGTGCCATGTCGACTTACTCGTTTTGTCCTCACTAGCACACACAAGCTGGCAAGCAGTGTGTCTGTGCTGAGTGAGAGGTCTCCAGGGTGGCATAGGACATGCTGCAGCCCTTAGAGACCTTCCTTGGCATCAGGGCCCTTGGTACTAGAAGTACCAGTTACAAGGCACTTATCTGGATGCCAGGGTCTGCCAATTGTGGATACAAAAGTACAGGTTAGGGAAAGAACACTGGTGCTGGGGCCTGGTTAGCAGGCCTCAGCACACTTTCAATTGTAAACATAGCATCAGCAAAGGCAAAAAGTCAGGGGGCAACCATGCCAAGGAGGCATTTCCTTACATATGACAAATACTAAAATACTATATAGGCAATACTCCACTAGCAGGTGAGTAAACACACTATTATACACAAATTAGAAATCAGTGATAACAATAGTTAGACTGAAGGCCATTGTATTGAGGGGGGCTGTGGGACAAAACCTTATACTAAAAGTGGAATGCGAAAGTCTGCCCCCCCCCCCGAAGGAAGTGGAATTGGTATTGGGGAGCTGGAGGAGCCAGTAACCGAAAAAGCGAAGTACCAGAGGTCCCTGTAGACCCCCCCGCCCCCCCCCCCCCCCCCACCCGGAAACCAGGAGAAAAGAGGTAAGTACCTAGTTCTCCCAAAACCCACCAAAAACTTCAGAAGAGGGTTTTGCAAGACCCAGACAAGAGTGTAAGAAACCAAAGGTGGATCCTGGTGTAGGAAGACTTGTAAAAGAAGGGACCAAGTAGAGTTCACTTTTGAGTGTCCAGTCATGACAAAAGCCACTGCCCACCTGTAAGGAAATGCCTCCTTGGCATGGTTACCCCCTGACTTTTTGTCTTTGCTGATGCCAAGTTATGATTTGAAAGTGTACTGGGACGCTGCTAACCAGGCCCCAGCACCAGTGTTCTTTCACTAAAACGGTACCTTTGTCTCCACAATTGGCACACCCTGGCATCCAGGTAAGTCCCTTGTAACTGGTACCCCTGTGTAAGGAAATGCCTCCTTGGCATGGTTGCCCCCTGACTTTTTGCCTTTGCTGATGCTATGTTTACAATTGAAAGTGTGCTGAGGCCTGCTAACCAGGCCCCAGCACCAGTGTTCTTTCCCTAACCTGTACTTTTGTATCCACAATTGGCAGACCCTGGCATCCAGATAAGTCCCTTGTAACTGGTACTTCTAGTACCAAGGGCCCTGATGCCAAGGAAGGTCTCTAAGGGCTGCAGCATGTCTTATGCCACCCTGGAGACCCCTCACTCAGCACAGACACACTGCTTGCCAGCTTGTGTGTGCTAGTGAGGACAAAACGAGTAAGTCGACATGGCACTCCCCTCAGGGTGCCATGCCAGCCTCTCACTGCCTATGCAGTATAGGTAAGACACCCCTCTAGCAGGCCTTACAGCCCTAAGGCAGGGTGCACTATACCATAGGTGAGGGTACCAGTGCATGAGCATGGTACCCCTACAGTGTCTAAACAAAACCTTAGACATTGTAAGTGCAGGGTAGCCATAAGAGTATATGGTCTGGGAGTTTGTCAAACACGAACTCCACAGCACCATAATGGCTACACTGAAAACTGGGAAGTTTGGTATCAAACTTCTCAGCACAATAAATGCACCCTGATGCCAGTGTACATTTTATTGTAAAATACACCCCAGAGGGCACCTTAGAGGTGCCCCCTGAAACTTAACCGACTATCTGTGTAGGCTGACTAGTTTTAGTAGCCTGCCACAAACCGAGACATGTTGCTGGCCCCATGGGGAGAGTGCCTTTGTCACTCTGAGGCCAGTAACAAAGCCTGCACTGGGTGGAGATGCTAACACCTCCCCCAGGCAGGAATTGTCACACCTGGCGGTGAGCCTCAAAGGCTCACCTCCTTTGTGCCAACCCAGCAGGACACTCCAGCTAGTGGAGTTGCCCGCCCCCTCCGGCCAGGCCCCACTTTTGGCGGCAAGGCCGGAGAAAATAATGAGAAAAACAAGGAGGAGTCACTGGCCAGTCAGGACAGCCCCTAAGGTGTCCTGAGCTGAAGTGACTCTAACTTTTAGAAATCCTCCATCTTGCAGATGGAGGATTCCCCCAATAGGGTTAGGATTGTGACCCCCTCCCCTTGGGAGGAGGCACAAAGAGGGTGTACCCACCCTCAGGGCTAGTAGCCATTGGCTACTAACCCCCCAGACCTAAACACGCCCTTAAATTTAGTATTTAAGGGCTACCCTGAACCCTAGAAAATTAGATTCCTGCAACTACAAGAAGAAGGACTGCCTAGCTGAAAACCCCTGCAGCGGAAGACCAGAAGACGACAACTGCCTTGGCTCCAGAAACTCACCGGCCTGTCTCCTGCCTTCCAAAGATCCTGCTCCAGCGACGCCTTCCAAAGGGACCAGCGACCTCGACATCCTCTGAGGACTGCCCCTGCTTCGAAAAGACAAACTCCCGAGGACAGCGGACCTGCTCCAAGAAAAGCTGCAACTTTGTTTCCAGCAGCTTTGAAAGAACCCTGCAAGCTCCCCGCAAGAAGCGTGAGACTTGCAACACTGCACCCGGCGACCCCGACTCGGCTGGTGGAGATCCAACACCTCAGGAGGGACCCCAGGACTACTCTGATACTGTGAGTACCAAAACCTGTCCCCCCTGAGCCCCCACAGCGCCGCCTGCAGAGGGAATCCCGAGGCTTCCCCTGACCGCGACTCTTTGAATCCTAAGTCCCGACGCCTGGGAGAGACCCTGCACCTGCAGCCCCCAGGACCTGAAGGACCGGACTTTCACTGGAGAAGTGACCCCCAGGAGTCCCTCTCCCTTGCCCAAGTGGAGGTTTCCCCGAGGAACCCCCCCCTTGCCTGCCTGCAGCGCTGAAGAGATCCCGAGATCTCTCATAGACTAACATTGCGAACCCGACGCCTGTTTCTACACTGCACCCGGCCGCCCCCGCGCTGCTGAGGGTGAAATTTCTGTGTGGGCTTGTGTCCCCCCCGGTGCCCTACAAAACCCCCCTGGTCTGCCCTCCGAAGACGCGGGTACTTACCTGCAAGCAGGCCGGAACCGGGGCACCCCCTTCTCTCCATTCTAGCCTATGTGTTTTGGGCACCACTTTGAACTCTGCACCTGACCGGCCCTGAGCTGCTGGTGTGGTGACTTTGGGGTTGCTCTGAACCCCCAACGGTGGGCTACCTTGGACCAAGAACTGAACCCTGTAAGTGTCTTACTTACCTGGTAAAACTAACCAAAACTTACCTCCCCTAGGAACTGTGAAAATTGCACTAAGTGTCCACTTTTAAAACAGCTATTTGTCAATAACTTGAAAAGTATACATGCAATTTTTATGATTTAAAGTTCCTAAAGTACTTACCTGCAATACCTTTCAAATGAGATATTACATGTAGAATTTGAACCTGTGGTTCTTAAAATAAACTAAGAAAATATATTTTTCTATACAAAAACCTATTGGCTGGATTTGTCTCTGAGTGTGTGTACCTCATTTATTGTCTATGTGTATGTACAACAAATGCTTAACACTACTCCTTGGATAAGCCTACTGCTCGACCACACTACCACAAAATAGAGCATTAGTATTATCTATTTTTACCACTATTTTACCTCTAAGGGGAACCCTTGGACTCTGTGCATGCTATTCCTTACTTTGAAGTAGCACATACAGAGCCAACTTCCTACACCCTGGTACCAAGGGCCCTGATGCCAGGGAAGGTCTCTAAGGGCTGCAGCATGTCTTACGCCACACTGGGGACCCCTCACTCAGCACAGACACACTGCTTGCCAGTTTGTGTGTGCTGGTGGGGAGAAAATGACTAAGTCGACATGGCACTCCCCTCAGGGTGCCATGCCAACCCCACACTGCCTATGGCATTGATAAGTCACCCCTTGTAGGAAGTTGGCTCTGTCTGCACTATTTCAAACTAAGGAATAGTATGCACAGAGTCCAAGGGTTCCCCTTAGAGTTAAGATAGTGGCAAAAAGAGATAATAATGCTCTATTTTGTGGTAGTGTGGTCGAGCAGTAGGCTTATCAAAGGAGTAGTGTTAAGCATTTGTCGTACACACACAAGCAATACACGAGGAACACACACTCAGAGACAATTCCAGGCCAATAGGTTTTTGTATAGAAAAATATATGTTCGATGGCATCTGTCGCTGTAGATACACATGTTGTGCATAGCCCGCCATCTGGTGTTGGGTCGGAGTGTTACAAGTTGTTTTTCTTCGAAGAAGTCTTTCGAGTCACGGGACCGAGTGACTCCTCCTTTTTGTCTCCATTGCGCATGGGCGTCGACTCCATCTTCGATTGTTTTCTTTCCGCCATCGGGTTCGGACGTGTTCCAGTCGCTCCGAGTTTCGGAACAGAAAGTTAGCTAACTATCGGAAGATTACGTCGGTATTGTTGCGTTCGGGATCGGCTTAGATAGAATCGACACCGCATCGAAGATCGAAGAGCTCCGGTGCCCTTCGGGGTAGCTTTCGATCCCCCGTCGGGGCCTGGTCGGCCCGACCGCGTGTAAAACAACGCTGATGGAACGGACCCCGTTCCGTTTCTGTCCCAAATGCCACAACAAATACCCGTATACAGACCAACATTTGGTCTGTAACCTGTGCCTGTCGCCTGAGCACAGTGAAGACTTGCGAGGCCTGTCGTGCGTTCCGGTCCCGAAAGACACTCCGTGACCGTCGAGCCAGAAGACTTCAGATGGCGTCCACGCCGACAGCACACCGAGAGTTCGAGGAACAAGAGGAAGAAGAAACCTTCTCGATCCACGAATCGGACTCCGAGGAATTCGACGATCAAAGAACTGTGAGTAAGACGTCGAAGACAACACACAAGAAAAGTGACAAGGCCCAGGGGACGCCACTGCCACCAGGCCATGGCTTGACCCATAAATTCGGTGACCGACCATCGGCACCGAAAAAGGCCGAAACCGTGCCGAGATCGTCCGACTCCGGTCGAGACACCGGCACGCAGCCTTCTCGGGACCGAGAAAGTGCTGAAAAAGATCGACGCCGAGATAGCGGTGCCGAAACGGCTCGACGCCAAGACAGCGGCACCGAGGAAGATCGACGCCGAGAGGTTTTGACTCAAAAAAAGGTCACCTCGGAGCCGAAAAAGAATACAGACAGGGTTTCGGTGCCGAAACGACCCGCAACCGACCCAGTTACCGGTTCCTATTCAGAGGAGCAATCACTGGCCTCTCAGATGCGAAAGCATAGATTTGAGGAAGAGTTGCAATCCACCGAAGTGGACCATACGCAGAAACGTATTTTCATACAGGAAGGAACAGGGAAAATAAGCACCCTTCCCCCTATTAGGAGAAAAAGGAGACTGGAGTTTCAGACAGACCAAGCACCACAAACAAAAATGGTGAAAAAGGTAACTCCGCCACCCTCTCCTCCACCTGTAACTAACGTTTCACCAGCACAAACTCCATCACTTTCCCCGGCTCACACCACCGTGAGCCAAGGTGACCAGGACCAAGACGCTTGGGACTTATACGACGCCCCAGTGTCGGACAACAGTCCAGAGGCGTATCCCACAAAGCCCTCACCACCAGAAGACAGCACAGCATATTCACAAGTGGTGGCTAGAGCGGCAGAGTTCCACAACGTAAACCTCCACTCAGAACCAGTCGAGGATGACTTCTTATTCAACACCCTCTCCTCCACCCACAGCTCCTACCAAAGCCTGCCTATGCTCCCAGGAATGCTTCGGCACGCAAAGGTAATCTTTAAGGAGCCGGTCAAGAGTAGGGCAATAACACCAGGGGTGGAAAAGAAATATAAAGCACCTCCCACAGACCCTGTTTTCATCACCACACAGCTGCCACCAGATTCCGTCATAGTAGGAGCAGCTCGCAAGAGAGCCAACTCCCACACATCTGGGGATGCACCACCCCCAGATAAAGAGAGCCGCAAGTTCGATGCAGCCGGAAAGAGTCGCAGTACAAGCTGCAAACCAGTGGCGCATCGCTAACTCTCAAGCCCTACTTGCGCGCTATGACAGAGCCCATTGGGACGAGATGCAACACCTCATTGAGCATCTACCCAAGGAACTACAAAAGAGGGCGAAGCAGGTGGTTGAGGAAGGACAGAACATATCAAATAATCAAATACGCTCCTCTATGGACGCAGCGGACACAGCTGCGAGAACAATCAACACATCTGTGACTATAAGAAGGCATGCATGGCTACGAACGTCTGATTTTAAACCAGAGATACAGCAGGCAGTGCTCAATATGCCATTCAATGAGAAACAACTGTTCGGACCAGAGGTGGACACGACAATTGAGAAACTGAAAAAGGACACTGACACTGCTAAAGCCATGGGCGCACTCTACTCCCCGCAGAGCAGAGGCACTTACAGCACCTTCCGCAAGACAACCTTTAGAGGGGGGTTTCGGGGTCAGGCCACACAAGCCAGCACCTCACAGGCAACACCGTCCAGCTACCAGGGACAGTACAGGGGAGGCTTTCGGGGCCAATACAGAGGAGGACAATTCCCTAGGAATAGGGGAAAATTTCAAAGCCCCAAAACCCCTACAACCAAGAAGTGACTCGCATGTCACTCATCCCCTCCACACAACACCAGTGGGGGGGAAGAATAGGTCATTATTACCAAGCATGGGAGGAAATAACTACAGACACTTGGGTCTTAGCAATTATCCAACATGGTTATTGCATAGAATTTCTACAAATCCCTCCAAACATACCACCAAAAGCACAGAATTTATCAAAACAACATTCCGACCTTCTAGAAATAGAAGTCCAAGCATTGTTGCAAAAGAATGCAATCGAACTAGTACCAAAGACACAAATAAACACAGGAGTTTATTCACTGTACTTCTTAATACCAAAAAAGGACAAAACACTGAGACCAATCCTAGACCTCAGAATACTAAACACCTACATCAAATCAGAACACTTTCACATGGTCACGCTACAAGAAGTGTTACCATTGCTAAAACTACAGGACTACATGACAACCTTAGACCTCAAAGACGCGTATTTCCATATACCAATACATCAATCGCACAGGAAATACCTAAGGTTTGTATTCAAAGGAATACATTACCAATTCAAAGTATTGCCGTTTGGTTTAACAACCGCACCACGAGTCTTTACAAAATGTCTAGCAGTAGTGGCTGCACACATCAGAAGGCAGCAAATACAAGTCTTACCGTATCTAGACGACTGGCTAATCAAGACCAACTCACTAACAAGGTGCTCACACCACACAAATCAGGTCATACAAAACCTCTACAAACTTGGTTTCACCGTCAACTTTGCAAAATCCCACATTCTGCCGTGCAGGGTACAACAATACCTAGGAGCCATAATAGACACAACAAAAGGACTAGCCACTCCAAGTCCACAAATAATTCAAAATTTCAACAATATCATACGACGCATGTATCCAACACAAAAGATACAAGCAAAGATGATATTACAACTCCTAGGCATGATGTCCTCATGCATAGCCATTGTCCCGAACGCAAGACTGCACATGAGGCCCTTACAACAGTGCCTAGCATCACAATGGTCACAAGCACAGGGTCACCTTCTAGATCTGGTGTTGATAGACCGCCAAACATATCTCTCGCTTCTATGGTGGAACAGTATAAATTTAAACAAAGGGCGGCCTTTCCAAGACCCAGTGCCACAATACGTAATAACAACAGATGCTTCCATGACGGGGTGGGGAGCACACCTCGATCAACACAGCATACAAGGACAATGGAACGTACATCAAACAAAACTGCATATAAATCACCTAGAACTGTTAGCAGTTTTTCAAGCACTAAAGGTTTTCCAACCAATCATAACTCACAAATACATTCTTGTCAAAACAGACAACATGACAACAATGTATTATCTAAACAAACAGGGGGGGACACACTCAACGCAGTTGAGCCTTCTAGCACAGAAGATATGGCGATGGGCAATTCACAACCACATTCGCCTAATAGCACAGTTTATTCCAGGGATCCAGAATCAACTTGCAGACAATCTCTCTCGATCACCAACAGGTCCACGAATGGGAAATTCACCCCCAACTTCTAAACACTTACTTCAGACTCTGGGGAACACCTCAAATAGACTTGTTTGCAACCAGAGAGAAGGCAAAATGCCAAAACTTCGCATCCAGATACCCACACAGGCAGTCCCAAGGCAATGCCCTATGGATGAACTGGTCAGGGATATTTGCATACGCTTTTCCCCCTCTCCCTCTCCTTCCTTATCTAGTAAACAAATTGAGTCAAAACAAACTCAAACTCATATTGATAGCACCAACTTGGGCAAGGCAACCCTGGTACACAACACTGCTAGACCTATCAGTAGTACCCCACATCAAATTGCCCAACAGGCCAGATCTGTTAACACAACACAACCAACAGATCAGGCATCCAGATCCAGCGTCGCTGAATCTAGCAATCTGGCTCCTGAAATCCTAGAATTCGGACACTTAGAACTTACCCAAGAATGTATGGAAGTCATAAAGCAAGCCAGAAGGCCGTCCACTAGGCACTGCTATGCAAGCAAATGGAAGAGGTTTGTTTGCTACTGCCATCATAATCAAATCCAACCATTACACGCATCTCCAAAAGATGTAGTGGGTTACTTGCTACACTTACAAAAATCTAACCTAGCTTTCTCTTCCATTAAAATACACCTTGCGGCAATATCTGCATACCTGCAGATTACCTATTCAACTTCACTATATAGGGTACCAGTCATTAAAGCATTTATGGAAGGCCTTAAAAGAATTATACCACCAAGGACACCACCCGTTCCTTCATGGAACCTCAATGTTGTCTTAACAAGACTCATGGGTCCACCTTTTGAACCCATGCACTCTTGCGAAATACAGTTCCTCACCTGGAAAGTTGCATTTCTCATCGCCATCACATCTCTACGAAGAGTAAGCGAAATTCAAGCGTTTACAATACAAGAACCTTTTATCCAACTACACAAAAATAAGGTAGTCCTAAGGACTAATCCTAAATTTTTACTGAAGGTTATTTCACCATTCCACCTAAATCAAACGGTAGAACTACCAGTGTTCTTCCCACAGCCAGATTCCGTAGCTGAGAGGGCACTACATACATTAGATGTCAAAAGAGCATTAATGTACTACATTGACAGAACAAAAAACATCAGAAAAACTAAACAACTATTTATTGCATTCCAAAAACCTCATGCAGGAAACCCAATATCAAAACAAGGTATAGCCAGATGGATAGTTAAGTGCATCCAAATCTGCTACCTTAAAGCAAAACGACAGCTGCCCATTACACCAAGGGCACACTCAACCAGAAAGAAAGGTGCTACCATGGCCTTTCTAGGAAATATTCCAATGCACGAAATATGTAAGGCAGCCACATGGTCTACGCCTCACACGTTCACCAAGCACTACTGTGTAGACGTGCTATCCGCACAACAAGCCACAGTAGGTCAAGCCGTGTTAAGAACCTTATTTCAAGCTACTTCCACTCCTACAGGCTGAGCCACCGCTTTTGGGGAGATAACTGCTTACTAGTCTATGCACAACATGTGTATCTACAGCGACAGATGCCATCGAACTGAAAATGTCACTTACCCAGTGTACATCTGTTAGTGGCATCAGTCGCTGAAGATTCACATGTGCCCACCCGCCTCCCCGGGAGCCTGTAGCAGTTCGGAAGTTAGCTTAAGCTTTGTACATTTGTAAATATATTATTTAAACCTTAAATAGGTACATACTTAGTCACTCCATTGCATGGGCACTATTACTACAACACAACTCCTACCTCACCCTCTGCGGGGAAAACAATCGAAGATGGAGTCGACGCCCATGCGCAATAGAGACAAAAAGGAGGAGTCACTCGGTCCCGTGACTCGAAAGACTTCTTTGAAGAAAAACACCTTGTAACACTCCGACCTAACACCAGATGGCGGGCTATGCACAACATGTGAATCTTCAGCGACTGATGCCACGAACAGATGTACACTGGGTAAGTGACATTTTCATTTCACTGTAGTCAGCAGCACAATAGGTGCTGCATTCCACAAGTTGCATTTAACTTCACTGCCGAGAGTGTACATCTGCACCATGTGCTATGTGGCCTTTTAGTCAAGTAAAATGTACAGTCGGGTTTTAAGCCAATTTTGTCATATTTAATGGGTCACATCACATACTGTGCGCACTGGATTAGTGTCCCAATGTTGGAGTTAAAGATAACAGCAAGTGAGTTCCAAACAGAATGAAGAAAAACTGCGGTGACCAACCAAAAAGGATTATTATTTTTTTGCAGAAATTGCATTACTTATTTCCCTTTTTCGTTATTTTTCATACCTTAGTCTAAGGCGCATTGTTTTTTGTTTGGCAGTCACCATAGAGAATGCTGGCTCTTGCCTAACTTTAAGTTCGTTTGCATGTGCCAATGATTGTAATCTGCAGGCCAGCTACTTGGTATTTTTCCTACTTCGTGCACTCTCCACAGACCAGAAGCTACTTTTGGGATAAATCAGCACTTTCAACAAGTAGCCCTTCTGCACATTCCTTTTACACTGCTTCTCCAAGCTACTGTTCTCAAAGTGGTCTCCTGAATTCTTCTCAACCACTGCGATTTTAACATAGAAATTAGGACTGCCATTCAGTACTCTTAGCTGCATGCCTCTTTGTTTGTGAATGTTGGCTATTTTCCTTCTGCTTTGGCCCATTTGAAATGTTCTTGCACTCATACTTTGATTGAGCTGATGCGTAGAAGACAACTAAGCAGTGGTTTTCACAGTGTGGACTTGTGTTTTTGCCATCAGTGATTAGGCCTGCCAGAGTATCTTGTACAGTTCACAAGCAGACTGTTCTTTCATATCGTTGAGGGAGTGATCCAGGGTTCTTCTGGCCAGCTTGAGCTCGTATGCTTTCTGCTGAGGGTTAGTATGAACGTGCTCCTTGGGTTTCACAATACCAATGCGGGTAATGTCTACACCTTTAGGAAGCTTTACTTTTTTTCTGCAATGTTGAGTCAGTTGAAATAGTCTGTTTTCGTCTCTACATTTCAAGTGAAATAATGGCTAAATGGCCCTCTGAAATATATCTGAAATATATTTGGCTTTTCCAATATTTTCTCGTATTTATAGTTGTAGCTGTCTCAGTAACTTAGCTTTCCTATATAAACAGTACTGATAAAATACCAGCATTGTTGTGTGTTTACTTTGTGCTGGATCGTTTTAACCATAGATATAGTCGTTTTGTCCAGTACTAAAGCAGAGTTTACCTTAAATGTTAACAAGTTAGTTTTTAAAAGCAGAAAACTGGGATCTTACATTTCACTAGTTATAAACAGTTTTTATGTTCGATTGTGTCCTGCAAGTTATTTCCCATTAGTTTACTGTACATATGCCTTTTGCCGTGGTATTGGTAACTGGCATCCGTTTGTCTTGTGTTGTGATTTGGCTTGCAAATGCCAGTTGTGGCCCCACAGTTTTATCTTGTGGGAGACTGGCAGGGAACATGGGAATAAGGTGAGGCATGGAATTTTTTGACCCTATTCAAATCTTCTGCAGAGCACGCAAGTCGAATGTCTCCTATCGGAATGCCTCACTGATGCCAAAGGAACCAGAAATCCGCGAAATGAAGATCTTTATTGACAAGAAGTATGAGACTGTCGTCATGCCAGTGTTTGGCATCTCTACACCATTTCACATTGCCACCATCAAGGTACGGCTGGGCCTTCTTTATAGATGTCCTATAGGGCAGCCCTGTGTTAGGAATTGATGTGACATTGGAGCATCCTTTTGTGGCAATGCTTAATGGTAATTAATGACACCTAATACATACGTCTGTTGGGGAATGTCCTACATCAGATTTTTTTAAAGAAGGCAAAGCATACCAATGTTTTTCTTTAAAAAGCCGTTTTCATTCTAGCTCCTAAACTGATGCAGCATAGTAAAATAATGACCCAGTCTGTTTTTTAAATAGTTTTTTAAATTATTTAAATGCAATTATTTTGTGTTTTAATCTTTTGTTTTTGACGCTGGTTTGAGTTTATATGGTGTGACAAAGGGGGCCCAAAATGCTTATAGACCAAAGGATAATACTGTAACTTGAAATATGGTGTTTGTTCATTTTAGCCATCAAGGTTGTATTTTCTCTTTAAAGAAAACACAGCATCTTCACCTCCTAATAGTGGTTTTGCTGTTGAGGCTGCGCTTAAAAAGTGTAATCCTTTGCCTCTGGTGTAATTTTTCAGAATGCAAGGGGCTTCTGCATGGATCCCATTTGCTTTGGATCCGGCCACAGGGCTGTTTTTAATACATTTTTTACGTTTGTCTTTTTTATTTTTTGCTTTCCTTTGACATTTTTTTCATGTACTTTTTTTCATTCTTTTTCATTATACAGAATATCAGCATGTCTGTTGAGGGTGACTACACCTACCTCCGCATCAATTTCTTCTGTCCCGGTAGTGCTCTCGGCAGGAATGAGGGGAACATCTTCCCAAATCCAGATGCCACCTTCGTCAAAGAAATGTAAGGCTTCACAACCAACTAAATTACGTGGAGTTGTGAAAGGTTGGATAGAGAGCCGTGAAAGGAGTCAACCACACCTTGTAGAGTTTGATATATATTATTGATGTATTAGAGTTTGATATATATTATTGATGTATTGCAGAATGATATAAGTCACTCAGTGCCTAATTTGTAAAATGTGCTTAGTGCCTCCGCTGCAGTAGAGCAGGATCCCAAGGAACTGAACGACTTGGTGAAGGGACCTCGGTCACACCAATGTACTATTTCACAGAAAGGAGTAGTCTTTCTGCAGATACCACAGGCCTTGTAGAGGGACACAGGCCCACATTATTGTTGTGGGGACATTCATGTAGTGAAGTATAATCCTGGGTGAGCCCAGTTTATATGCTCCTAAGCAATCTAGTAATGGTACTGCACACAGTACCCCAGCAGTAAAGCTGCATTCTCAGATAGCGAAGTTGCTAGGGGACTGACTTGGACTTTATTGCACTGATGATCTCATCCTCTGTCTCAAGGTGCACAAATTCTTAACCAAACTGTTACAAGGGTGAAACTGCGCATGTTGCAGCAGAATAGGAGACTAGTGGTTTCTGGTTACCTTTTTACGGAATGATTGCATTTCACTTGGTGGTATTAGGGTGAAACACCTGCTACTTTTTACATCTGGGGCTCCAAAAACATTTCCCCATCACATGTGTAGAAGTAATTTCTTATTCTGTTACCTTTATCTTATATTTTTCATTTGTTTCTTAATTTTCTCTACTTTGTCCAGAACATACCGGGCCTCCAACATGAAAGTCCCCGGAGAGACAACGGTTCCTTCCACAAATCTCCAAAATGCCTTCCGCATCATAAAAGAAGTGCAGAAGCGCTATAAGACACGAGAGGCAGAGGAGAAAGAGAAGGAGGTGCGGAAAAGTATTGACCAGTCGGTTATGCAGGCCTGTTAGACAGTAATCTGTTGGGTCCAGCTAAAAGGTGGACCACTATTATTTCATGTATATATTGGTTTCTTACAGGGCATTGTGAAACAAGACTCGTTGGTAATCAACATGAACCGCAGTAACCCCAAGCTTAAGGACTTGTACATCCGACCCAACATCGCTCAGAAACGGATGCAGGGTTCCTTGGAAGCCCATGTCAATGGTGAGTAATTGGGAGTGATTGACGCCCCATTCCACTCTAGTTTCTGAAACCTTTGATATGTGAAGCACATGGCCAGACATCGCATGGTCCATTCGGACTATCGTGCCGATATTTATCTGGGGCTATCTTTTTATTTCTGTTCACCAGTCAACCAATCAGTTTAATTTATGAAGTGCCTAAAATCTAATTTACAACAAAGTGCTAGAATGAAGAACATGGCAGTTCGTTCACCTGGGATAAATATTTTTTAGAGCGGTCTTGCAAAAATGTTTCATGTCCTTAGCTATTTACTATCTCTTCGTGGATGTGTTCCATATGTTACTTTCCTCCCTTGAAGAATCTTCAGTAAACCTCAGTTGAGCCTTAAATGATCCATGTCTGCGGTTTTTTCTTCTATCTCATGAATGCTGTATGAAAGTGCGCCCTCCCCCCCCCCAAACAAAAAGCTTTGGCTCACTGGTACTGAGGTTCTTCAACTGAGGGTCACTGGGTTCCTGCCAAACAGGTCCCCAGTGCTCATTCCCGTAAAAGATCTAAATTTTGTATGTAAGGAAATGACTCCTTGGCATTGTTACCCACTGGCTTTTTGCCTTTTGCTGATGCCAGTTATGATTGAAAGTGTGCTGGGACCCTGCTAACCAGGCCCCAGCATTGGTGTTCTTTCGCTAAACTGAACCTTTGCTTCCACAATTGGAACAACCCTGGCACTCAAGTAAGTCCCTTGTAACTGGTACCCCTGGTACCAAGGGCCCTGATGCCAGGGAAGGTCTCTAAGGGCTGCAGCATGTATTATGCCACCCTGGGGACCCCTCCCTAAGCACATGCACACTGCCTCACAGCTTGTGTGTTGGTGGGGATAAAATAACTAAGTCGACATGGCACTCCCCTCAGAGTGCCATGCCAACCTCACACTGCCTGTGGCATAGGTAAGTCACCCCTCTAGCAGGCCTAACATCCCTAAGGCAGGGTGCACTATACCACAGGTGAGGGCATATGTGCATGAGCACTGTGCCCCTACAGTGTCTATGCAAAATCTTATACATTGTAAGTGCAGGGTAGCCATAAGAGTATATGGTCTGAGAGTTTGTCAAACATGAAAGTTGACACAAGTCCAGAGGAGATAATGAGAAAAACAAGGAGGAGTCACCCACCAGTCAGGACAGTCCCTAAGGTGCCCTGAGCTGAGGTGACCCCTGCCTTTAGAAATCCTCCATCTTGGTTTTGGAGTATTCCCCATAGGAATAGGGATGTGTCCCCCCTCAGGGAGGAGGCACAAAGAGGGTGTAGCTACCCTCAAAGACAGTAGCCATTGGCTACTGCCCCCCAGACCTAAACACACCCCTATATTCAGTATTTAGGGGCGACCCAGAACCCAGGAAATCAGATTCCTGCAACCTGAACAAAGGACTGCTGATCTACAAGCCCTGCAGAGAAGACTGAAGACAACTGCTTTGGCCCCAGCCCTACCGGCCTATCTCCTGATTTGAAAACCTGCAACCAGCCATGCATCTGACGGTGACCAGTGACCTCTGAAGCCTCAGAGGACTGCCCTGAACCAAAGAACCAAGAAACTCCCATGAGCAGCGGCTCTGCTCAACTTCAACAACAACTTTGCAACTTTTAAAGAACTTCACGCTTCCTGCCGGAAGCTTGAGACTTCACCCTCTGCACCTGACGCCCCCCCGGCTTGAGATCCAGAAAGCAAACCCCACAGGAAGGACCTCGGCGACTGCGACCCCGTGAGTAGCCCGAGATGACCCCCCTGGACCGCCACAGCGACACCTGCAGAGAGGATCCAGAGGCTCCCCCTGACCCAGACTGCCTGTAACAAGGGACCCGCCTCCTGGGCCAAGCACTGCACCCGCAGCCCCCTGGACCAGAAGGAACCGAACCTCAGTGCAGGTGTGTAGGAAGTTGGCTCTGTATGTGCTATTTCAAAGTAAGGAATAGCATGCACAGAGTCCAAGGGTTCCCCTTAGAGGTAAAATAGTGGTAAAAAGAGATAATACTAATGCTCTATTTTGTGGTAGTGTGGTCGAGCAGTAGGCTTATCCAAGGAGTAGTGTTAAGCATTTGTTGTACATACACATAGACAATAAATGAGGTACACACACTCAGAGACAAATCCAGCCAATAGGTTTTGTTATAGAAAAATATCTTTTCTTGGTTTATTTTAAGAACCACAGGTTCAAATTTTACATGTAATAGCTCTTTTGAAAGGTATTGCAGGTAAGTACTCTAGGAACGTTGAATCATTACTTTAGTATGTATACTTTTTACATAAAACACAATAAGCTGTTGTAAAAGTGGACACAGTGCAATTTTCACAGTTCCTGGGGGAGGTAAGTTATTGTTAGTTTCAACAGGTAAGTAAGTCACTTACAGTTTTCAGTTTTTGGTCCAAGGTAGCCCACCTTTGGGGGTTCAGAGCAACCCCAAAGTTATCACACCAGCAGCTCAGGGCCGGTCAGGTGCAAAGGTCAAAGAGGTGCCCAAAACACATAGGCTTCAATGGAGAGAAGGGGGTGCCCCGGTTCCAGTCTGCCAGCAGGTAAGTACCCGCGTCTTCGGAGGGCAGACCAGGGGGGTTTTGTAGGGCACCGGGGGGGGGACAAGTCAGCACAGAAAGTACACCCTCAGCAGCGCGGGGGCGGCCGGGTGCAGTGTGCAAACATGCGTCGGGTTTTCAATGGAAGTCAATGAGAGATCAAGGGATCTCTTCAGCGTCGCAGGCAGGCAAGGGGGGGGCTCCTCGGGGTAGCCACCACCTGGGCAAGGGAGAGGGCCTCCTGAGGGTCACTCCTGCACAGAAGTTCCGTTTCTTTAGGGGCTGGGGGCTGCGGGTGCAGGGTCTTTTCCAGCCGTCGGGAAATGGAGTTCAGACAGTCGCGGTCAGGGGGAGCCTGGGGATTCCATCTGCAGGCGTCGCTGTGGGGGCTCAGGGGGGACAACTTTGGTTACTCCGTGGTAGAGTCGCCGGAGGGTCCTCCCTGAGTTGGTTGTTCTCCACCAGTCGAGTCGGGGTCGCCAGGTGCAGTGTTGCAAGTCTCACGCTTCTTGCGGGGAGTTGCAGGGGTCTTTAAATCTGCTCCTTGTAACAAAGTTGCAGTTCTTTTGGAACAGTGCCGCTGTCCTCAGGAGTTTCTTGTCTTTTTCGAAGCAGGGCAGTCCTCGGAGGATTCAGAGGTCGCTGGTCCCTTGGAAAGCGTTGCTGGAGCAGGGTTCTTTGGAAGGCAGGAGACAGGCCGGTAAGTCTGGGGCCAAGGCAGTTGGTGTCTTCTGGTCTTCCTCTGCAGGGGTCTTTCAGCTCAGCAGTCCTTCTTCTTGTAGTTGCAGGAATCTAGTTTCTAGGTTCAGGGAGAGCCCTTAAATACTAAATTTAAGGGCGTGTTTAGGTCTGGGGGGTTAGTAGCCAATGGCTACTAGCCCTGAGGGTGAGTACACCCTCTTTGTGCCTCCTCCCAAGGGGAGGGGGTCACATCCCTAATCCTATTGGGGGAATCCTCCATCTGCAAGATGGAGGATTTCTAAAAGTTAGTCACTTCAGCTCAGGACACCTTAGGGGCCAGTGACTCCTCCTTGTTGCTTTCTTTGTTCCCTCCAGCCTTGCCGCCAAAAGTGGGGGCCGTGGCCGGAGGGGGCGGGCAACTCCACTAAGCTGGAGTGCCCTGCTGTGCTGTGACAAAGGGGTGAGCCTTTGAGGCTCACCGCCAGGTGTTACAGCTCCTGCCTCGGGGAGGTGTTAGCATCTCCACCCAGTGCAGGCTTTGTTACTGGCCTCAGAGTGACAAAGGCACTCTCCCCATGGGGCCAGCAACATGTCTCTGGTGTGGCAGGCTGCTGGAACTAGTCAGCCTACACAGACAGTCGGTTAAGTTTCAGGGGGCACCTCTAAGGTGCCCTCTGGGGTGTGTTTTGCAATAAAATGTACACTGGCATCAGTGTGCATTTATTGTGCTGAGAAGTTTGATACCAAACTTCCCAGTTTTCAGTGTAGCCATTATGGTGCTGTGGAGTTCGTGTAAAACAGACTCCCAGACCATATACTCTTATGGCTACTGTAAGGAAATGCCTCCTTGGCATGGTTGCCCCCTGACTTTTTGCCTTTGCTGATGCTATGTTTACAATTGAAAGTGTGCTGAGGCCTGCTAACCAGGCCCCAGCACCAGTGTTCTTTCCCTAACCTGTACTTTTGTATCCACAATTGGCAGACCCTGGCATCCAGATAAGTCCCTTGTAACTGGTACTTCTAGTACCAAGGGCCCTGATGCCAAGGAAGGTCTCTAAGGGCTGCAGCATGTCTTATGCCACCCTGGAGACCTCTCACTCAGCACAGACACACTGCTTGCCAGCTTGTGTGTGCTAGTGAGGACAAAACGAGTAAGTCGACATGGCACTCCCCTCAGGGTGCCATGCCAGCCTCTCACTGCCTATGCAGTATAGGTAAGACACCCCTCTAGCAGGCCTTACAGCCCTAATGCAGGGTGCACTATACCATAGGTGAGGGTACCAGTGCATGAGCATGGTACCCCTACAGTGTCTAAACAAAACCTTAGACATTGTAAGTGCAGGGTAGCCATAAGAGTATATGGTCTGGGAGTTTGTCAAACACGAACTCCACAGCACCATAATGGCTACACTGAAAACTGGGAAGTTTGGTATCAAACTTCTCAGCACAATAAATGCACACTGATGCCAGTGTACATTTTATTGTAAAATACACCCCAGAGGGCACCTTAGAGGTGCCCCCTGAAACTTAACCGACTATCTGTGTAGGCTGACTAGTTTTAGCAGCCTGCCACAAACCGAGACATGTTGCTGGCCCCATGGGGAGAGTGCCTTTGTCACTCTGAGGCCAGTAACAAAGCCTGCACTGGGTGGAGATGCTAACACCTCCCCCAAGCACGGAATTGTCACACCTGGCGGTGAGCCTCAAAGGCTCACCTCCTTTGTGCCAACCCAGCAGGACACTCCAGCTAGTGGAGTTGCCCGCCCCCTCCGGCCAGGCCCCACTTTTGGCGGCAAGGCCGGAGAAAATAATGAGAAAAACAAGGAGGAGTCACTGGCCAGTCAGGACAGCCCCTAAGGTGTCCTGAGCTGAAGTGACTCTAACTTTTAGAAATCCTCCATCTTGCAGATGGAGGATTCCCCCAATAGGGTTAGGATTGTGACCCCCTCCCCTTGGGAGGAGGCACAAAGAGGGTGTACCCACCCTCAGGGCTAGTAGCCATTGGCTACTAACCCCCCAGACCTAAACACGCCCTTAAATTTAGTATTTAAGGGCTACCCTGAACCCTAGAAAATTAGATTCCTGCAACTACAAGAAGAAGGACTGCCTAGCTGAAAAACCCCTGCAGAGGAAGACCAGAAGACGACAACTGCCTTGGCTCCAGAAACTCACCGGCCTGTCTCCTGCCTTCCAAAGATCCTGCTCCAGCGACGCCTTCCGAAGGGACCAGCGACCTCGACATCCTCTGAGGACTGCCCCTGCTTCGAAAAGACAAGAAACTCCCGAGGACAGCGGACCTGCTCCAAGAAAAGCTGCAACTTTGTTTCCAGCAGCTTTAAAGAACCCTGCAAGCTCCCCGCAAGAAGCGTGAGACTTGCAACACTGCACCCGGCGACCCCGACTCGGCTGGTGGCGATCCAACACCTCAGGAGGGACCCCAGGACTACTCTAAGACTGTGAGTACAAAAACCTGTCCCCCCTGAGCCCCCACAGCGCCGCCTGCAGAGGGAATCCCGAGGCTTCCCCTGACCGCGACTCTTTGAACCTAAAGTCCCGACGCCTGGGAGAGACCCTGCACCCGCAGCCCCCAGGACCTAAAGGACCGGACTTTCACTGGAGAAGTGACCCCCAGGAGTCCCTCTCCCTTGCCCAAGTGGAGGTTTCCCCGAGGAATCCCCCCCTTGCCTGTCTGCAGCGCTGAAGAGATCCCGAGATCTCTCATAGACTAACATTGCGAACCCGACGCTTGTTTCTACACTGCACCCGGCCGCCCCCGCGCTGCTGAGGGTAAAATTTCTGTGTGGACTTGTGTCCCCCCCCGGTGCCCTACAAAACCCCCCTGGTCTGCCCTCCGAAGACGCGGGTACTTACCTGCAAGCAGACCGGAACCGGGGCACCCCCTTCTCTCCATTCTAGCCTATGTGTTTTGGGCACCACTTTGAACTCTGCACCTGACCAGCCCTGAGCTGCTGGTGTGGTGACTTTGGGGTTGCTCTGAACCCCCAACGGTGGGCTACCTTGGACCAAGAACTGAGCCCTGTAAGTGTCTTACTTACCTGGTTAACCTAACAAATACTTACTTATGAGGGGAGTGCCATGTCGACTTACTCGTTTTGTCCTCACTAGCACACACAAGCTGGCAAGCAGTGTGTCTGTGCTGAGTGAGAGGTCTCCAGGGTGGCATAAGACATGCTGCAGCCCTTAGAGACCTTCCTTGGCATCAGGGCCCTTGGTACTAGAAGTACCAGTTACAAGGGACTTATCTGGATGCCAGGGTCTGCCAATTGTGGATACAAAAGTACAGGTTAGGGAAAGAACACTGGTGCTGGGGCCTGGTTAGCAGGCCTCAGCACACTTTCAATTGTAAACATAGCATCAGCAAAGGCAAAAAGTCAGGGGGCAACCATGCCAAGGAGGCATTTCCTTACACCTAGGAACTGTGAAAATTGCACTAAGTGTCCACTTTTAAAACAGCTATTTGTGAATAACTTGAAAAGTATACATGCAATTTTGATGATTTGAAGTTCCTAAAGTACTTACCTGCAATACCTTTCGAATGAGATATTACATGTAGAATTTGAACCTGTGGTTCTTAAAATAAACTAAGAAAAGATATTTTTCTATACAAAACCTATTGGCTGGATTTGTCTCTGAGTGTGTGTACCTCATTTATTGTCTATGTGTATGTACAACAAATGCTTAACACTACTCCTTGGATAAGCCTACTGCTCGACCACACTACCACAAAATAGAGCATTAGTATTATCTCTTTTTACCACTATTTTACCTCTAAGGGGAACCCTTGGACTCTGTGCATGCTATTCCTTACTTTGAAATAGCACATACAGAGCCAACTTCCTACATTGGTGGATCAGCGGTGGGGTACAAGACTTTGCATTTGCTGGACTACTCAGCCAATACCTGATCACACGACAAATTCCAAAATTGTCATTAGAAATTGATTTTTGCAATTTGAAAAGTTTTCTAAATTCTTAAAAGACCTGCTAGGGCCTTGTGTTAGATCCTGTTTAGCATTTCTTTTAGAGTTTAAAAGTTTGTAAAAGTTTGAATTAGATTCTAGAACCAGTTGTAGATTCTTAAAAAGTATTCCAACTTTTAGAAGCAAAATGTCTAGCACAGATGTGACTGTGGTGGAACTCGACACCACACCTTACCTCCATCTTAAGATGAGGGAGCTAAGGTCACTCTGTAAAATAAAGAAAATAACAATGGGCCCCAAACCTACCAAAATACAGCTCCAGGAGCTTTTGGCAGAGTTTGAAAAGGCCAACCCCTCTGAGGGTGGCAACTCAGAGGAAGAGGATAGTGACTTGGAGGAAAATTCCCCCCTACCAGTCCTATCTAGGGAGAACAGGGTCCCTCAAACCCTGACTCCTAAAATAATAGTCAGAGATGCTGGTTCCCTCACAGGAGAGACCAACACCTCTGAAATCACTGAGGATAGCCCCAGTGAAGAGGACATCCAGTTAGCCAGGATGGCCAAAAGATTGGCTTTGGAAAGACAGATCCTAGCCATAGAGAGGGAAAGACAAGAGATGGGCCTAGGACCCATCAATGGTGGCAGCAACATAAATAGGGTCAGAGATTCTCCTGACATGTTGAAAATCCCTAAAGGGATTGTAACTAAATATGAAGATGGTGATGACATCACCAAATGGTTCACAGCTTTTGAGAGGGCTTGTGTAACCAGAAAAGTGAACAGATCTCACTGGGGTGCTCTCCTTTGGGAAATGTTCACAGGAAAGTGTAGGGATAGACTCCTCACACTCTCTGGACAAGATGCAGAATCTTATGACCTCATGAAGGGTACCCTGATTGAGGGCTTTGGATTCTCCACTGAGGAGTATAGGATTAGATTCAGGGGGGCTCAAAAATCCTCGAGCCAGACCTGGGTTGACTTTGTAGACTACTCAGTGAAAACACTAGATGGTTGGATTCAAGGCAGTGGTGTAAATAATTATGATGGGCTGTACAATTTATTTGTGAAAGAACACCTGTTAAGTAATTGTTTCAATGATAAACTGCATCAGCATCTGGTAGACCTAGGACCAATTTCTCCCCAAGAATTGGGAAAGAAGGCGGACCATTGGGTCAAGACAAGGGTGTCCAAGACTTCAACAGGGGGTGACCAAAAGAAAGGGGTCACAAAGACTCCCCAGGGGAAGGGTGATGAGACAACCAAAACTAAAAATAGTAAAGAGTCTTCTACAGGCCCCCAAAAACCTGCACAGGAGGGTGGGCCCAGAGCCTCTTCACAAAACAATGGGTACAAGGGTAAAAACTTTGATCCCAAAAAGGCCTGGTGTCATAGCTGTAAACAGCATGGACACCAAACTGGAGACAAGGCCTGTCCCAAGAAAGGTTCCACTCCAAACTCCCATCCAGGTAACACTGGTATGGCTAGTCTCCAAGTGGGATCAACAGTGTGCCCAGAGCAAATCAGGGTCCACACTGAAGCTACTCTAGTTTCTGAGGGTGGGGTGGATTTAGCCACACTAGCTGTCTGGCCGCCTAACATGCAAAAATACAGACAGCAACTCTTAATTAATGGGACTAGAATAGAGGGCCTGAGGGATACAGGTGCCAGTGTCACCATGGTGACAGAGAAACTGGTTTCCCCTGGCCAATACCTGACTGGAAAAACTTACACAGTCACCAACGCTGACAATCAGAAAAAAGTACATCCCATGGCAATGGTTACTTTAGAATGGGGAGGGGTCAATGGCCTGAAACAGGTGGTGGTCTCCTCAAATATCCCAGTGGACTGTCTGCTTGGAAATGACCTGGAGTCCTCAGCATGGGCTGAGGTAGAACTAAAAACCCATGCAGCAATGCTGGGTATCCCTGAACTGGTGTGTGTGAAAACAAGAGCACAGTGCAAGGCACAGGGTGAACAAGTAGAGCTGGAGTCTGGAAGAATGGCCCAGCCTACCAAGAGGAAAGGAAAGTCAGTTGGGAAACCAACTGCAACACAGCCAAAGAAAGGGAACCTCTCTTCTCAGGAAGAAGTTCTGCCCTCTGAGGGAGCTGAGCCTTTGGAGCTTGAACCTTACCAGGTTGAGCTCTTAGGCCCAGGGGGACCCTCAAGGGAGGAGCTGTGTAAGGGACAAGAAACCTGTCCCTCTCTTGAAGGCCTTAGGCAGCAAGCTGCTGAAGAGTCCAAAGGCAAGAAAAATGGAACGCATAGGGTCTATTGGGAAGATGGACTCCTGTACACTGAGGCCAGAGACCCCAAACCTGGTGCCACTAGGAGAGTGGTAGTGCCTCAGCTGTTCAGAGAGTTCATCCTAACATTGGCCCATGACATTCCCCTTGCTGGACATTTGGGACAAACCAAGACGTGGGAGAGGTTAGTCAACCACTTCTACTGGCCCAATATGTCCAACATGGTTAAGGAGTTTTGCCTCTCCTGCCCCACCTGTCAAGCCAGTGGTAAGACAGGTGGGCATCCAAAGGCCCCCCTCATTCCACTTCCAGTGGTGGGGGTTCCCTTTGAAAGAGTGGGTGTGGACATAGTTGGTCCACTAGAACCTCCCACAGCCTCAGGAAATATGTATATCCTGGTAGTAGTGGATCATGCTACCAGGTATCCTGAAGCTATTCCCCTTAGGTCGACTACTGCCCCTGCAGTAGCCAAGGCCCTCATTGGTATCTTTACCAGAGTGGGTTTCCCTAAGGAGGTGGTGTCTGACAGAGGTACCAACTTCATGTCAGCATACCTAAAGCACATGTGGAATGAGTGTGGAGTGACTTATAAATTCACTACACCATACCATCCACAAACTAATGGCTTGGTTGAGAGATTCAACAAGACATTAAAAGGCATGATCATGGGGCTCCCAGAAAAACTCAAAAGGAGATGGGATGTCCTCTTGCCATGTCTGCTTTTCGCTTACAGAGAGGTGCCACAGAAGGGAGTAGGATTCTCACCCTTTGAACTTCTGTTTGGTCATCCTGTAAGGGGACCACTTGCCCTTGTTAAAGAAGGCTGGGAGAGACCTCTCCATGAGCCTAAACAGGACATAGTGGACTATGTACTTGTGTAGGAAGTTGGCTCTGTATGTGCTATTTCAAAGTAAGGAATAGCATGCACAGAGTCCAAGGGTTCCCCTTAGAGGTAAAATAGTGGTAAAAATAGATAATACTAATGCTCTATTTTGTGGTAGTGTGGTCGAGCAGTAGGCTTATCCAAGGAGTAGTGTTAAGCATTTGTTGTACATACACATAGACAATAAATGAGGTACACACACTCAAAGACAAATCCAGCCAATAGGTTTTTATATAGAAAAATATCTTTTCTTGGTTTATTTTAAGAACCACAGGTTCAAATTCTACATGTAATATCTCATTCGAAAGGTATTGCAGGTAAGTACTTTAGGAACTTCAAATCATCAAAATTGCATGTATACTTTTCAAGTTATTCGCAAATAGCTGTTTTAAAAGTGGACACTTAGTGCAATTTTCACAGTTCCTAGGGGAGGTAAGTATTTGTTAGGTTAACCAGGTAAGTAAGACACTTACAGGGCTTAGTTCTTGGTCCAAGGTAGCCCACCGTTGGGGGTTCAGAGCAACCCCAAAGTCACCACACCAGCAGCTCCGGGCCGGTCAGGTGCAGAGTTCAAAGTGGTGCCCAAAACACATAGGCTAGAATGGAGAGAAGGGGGTGCCCCGGTTCCGGTCTGCTTGCAGGTAAGTACCCGCGTTTTCGGAGGGCAGACCAGGGGGGTTTTGTAGGGCACCGGGGGGGACACAAGTCCACACAGAAATGTCACCCTCAGCAGCGCGGGGGCGGCCGGGTGCAGTGTAGGAACAGGCGTCGGGTTCGCAATGTTAGTCTATGAGAGATCTCGGGATCTCTTCAGCGCTGCAGGCAGGCAAGGGGGGGATTCCTCGGGGAAACCTCCACTTGGGCAAGGGCGAGGGACTCCTGGGGGTCACTTCTCCAGTGAAAGTCCGGTCCTTCAGGTCCTGGGGGCTGCGGGTGCAGGGTCTCTCCCAGGCGTCGGGACTTTAGGTTCAAAGAGTCGCGGTCAGGGGAAGCCTCGGGATTCCCTCTGCAGGCGGCGCTGTGGGGGCTCAGGGGGGACAGGTTTTGGTACTCACAGTATCAGAGTAGTCCTGGGGTCCCTCCTGAGGTGTTGGATCGCCACCAGCCGAGTCGGGGTCGCCGGGTGCAGTGTTGCAAGTCTCACGCTTCTTGCGGGGAGCTTGCAGGGTTCTTTAAAGCTGCTGGAAACACAGTTGCAGCTTGTCTTGGAGCAGGTCCGCTGTCCTCGGGAGTTTCTTGTCTTTTCGAAGCAGGGGCAGTCCTCAGAGGATGTCGAGGTCGCTGGTCCCTTTGGAAGGCGTCGCTGGAGCAGGATCTTTGGAAGGCAGGAGACAGGCCGGTGAGTTTCTGGAGCCAAGGCAGTTGTCGTCTTCTGGTCTTCCTCTGCAGGGGTTTTCAGCTAGGCAGTCCTTCTTCTTGTAGTTGCAGGAATCTAATTTTCTAGGGTTCAGGGTAGCCCTTAAATACTAAATTTAAGGGCGTGTTTAGGTCTGGGGGGTTAGTAGCCAATGGCTACTAGCCCTGAGGGTGGGTACACCCTCTTTGTGCCTCCTCCCAAGGGGAGGGGGTCACAATCCTAACCCTATTGGGGGAATCCTCCACCTGCAAGATGGAGGATTTCTAAAAGTTAGGGTCACCTCAGCTCAGGACACCTTAGGGGCTGTCCTGACTGGCCAGTGACTCCTCCTTGTTATTCTCATTATTTTCTCCGGCCTTGCCGCCAAAAGTGGGGCCTGGCCGGAGGGGGCGGGCAACTCCACTAGCTGGAGTGTCCTGCTGGGTTGGCACAAAGGAGGTGAGCCTTTGAGGCTCACCGCCAGGTGTGACAATTCCTGCCTGGGAGAGGTGTTAGCATCTCCACCCAGTGCAGGCTTTGTTACTGGCCTCAGAGTGACAAAGGCACTCTCCCCATGGGGCCAGCAACATGTCTCGGTTTGTGGCAGGCTGCTAAAACTAGTCAGCCTACACAGATAGTCGGTTAAGTTTCAGGGGGCACCTCTAAGGTGCCCTCTGTGGTGTATTTTACAATAAAATGTACACTGGCATCAGTGTGCATTTATTGTGCTGAGAAGTTTGATACCAAACTTCCCAGTTTTCAGTGTAGCCATTATGGTGCTGTGGAGTTCGTGTTTGACAGACTCCCAGACCATATACTCTTATGGCTACCCTGTACTTACAATGTCTAAGGTTTTGTTTAGACACTGTAGGGGTACCATGCTCATGCACTGGTACCCTCACCTATGGTATAGTGCACCCTGCCTTAGGGCTGTAAGGCCTGCTAGAGGGGTGTCTTACCTATACTGCATAGGCAGTGAGAGGCTGGCATGGCACCCTGAGGGGAGTGCCATGTCGACTTACTCGTTTTGTCCTCACTAGCACACACAAGCTGGCAAGCAGTGTGTCTGTGCTGAGTGAGAGGTCTCCAGGGTGGCATAAGACATGCTGCAGCCCTTAGAGACCTTCCTTGGCATCAGGGCCCTTGGTACTAGAAGTACCAGTTACAAGGGACTTATCTGGATGCCAGGGTCTGCCAATTGTGGATACAAAAGTACAGGTTAGGGAAAGAACACTGGTGCTGGGGCCTGGTTAGCAGGCCTCAGCACACTTTCAATTGTAAACATAGCATCAGCAAAGGCAAAAAGTCAGGGGGCAACCATGCCAAGGAGGCATTTCCTTACAACTTGGCCTTCGCTCTAGAATGGCAGAGTACATGGAAAAGGCAACCAAAAACCTTGAGGCCAGCCAACAGCTCCAGAAGTTTTGGTATGACCAAAAGGCTGCACTGGTTGAGTTCCAACCAGGGCAGAGAGTCTGGGTTCTGGAGCCTGTGGCTCCCAGGGCACTCCAGGACAAATGGAGTGGCCCTTACCCAGTGCTAGAAAGGAAGAGTCAGGTCACCTACCTGGTGGACCTGGGCACAAGCAGGAGCCCCAAGAGGGTGATCCATGTGAACCGCCTTAAGCTCTTCCATGACAGGGCTGATGTGAATCTGTTGATGGTAACAGATGAGGATCAGGAGGCAGAGAGTGAACCTCTCCCTGATCTTCTGTCATCAGACCCAAAAGATGGCACAGTAGATGGAGTGATCTACTCAGACACCCTCTCTGGCCAACAGCAAGCTGATTGTAGGAGAGTCCTACAACAGTTTCCTGAACTCTTCTCCTTAACCCCTGGTCAGACACACCTGTGTACCCATGATGTGGACACAGGAGACAGCATGCCTGTCAAAAACAAAATCTTTAGACAGTCTGACCATGTTAAGGAAAGCATCAAGGTGGAAGTCCACAAGATGCTGGAATTGGGAGTCATTGAGCGCTCTGACAGCCCCTGGGCTAGCCCAGTGGTCTTAGTCCCCAAACCTCACACCAAAGATGGAAAGAAAGAGATGAGGTTTTGTGTGGACTACAGAGGGCTCAATTCTGTCACCAAGACAGATGCTCATCCAATTCCAAGAGCTGATGAGCTCATAGATAAATTAGGTGCTGCCAAATTCTTAAGTACCTTTGACTTGACAGCAGGGTACTGGCAAATAAAAATGGCACCTGGAGCAAAAGAGAAAACAGCATTCTCCACACCTGATGGGCATTATCAGTTTACTGTTATGCCCTTCGGTTTAAAGAATGCCCCTGCCACCTTCCAAAGGTTGGTGAATCAAGTCCTTGCTGGCTTGGAGTCCTTTAGCACAGCTTATCTTGATGATATTGCTGTCTTTAGCTCCACCTGGCAGGATCACCTGGTCCACCTGAAGAAGGTTTTGAAGGCTCTGCAATCTGCAGGCCTCTCTATCAAGGCATCCAAATGCCAGATAGGGCAGGGAACTGTGGTTTACTTGGGCCACCTTGTAGGTGGAGGCCAAGTTCAGCCACTCCAACCCAAGATCCAGACTATTCTGGACTGGGTAGCTCCAAAAACCCAGACTCAAGTCAGGGCATTCCTTGGCTTGACTGGGTAGTACAGGAGGTTTGTGAAGGGATATGGATCCATTGTGACAGCCCTCACTGAACTCACCTCCAAGAAAATGCCCAAGAAAGTGAACTGGACTGTGGAATGCCAACAGGCCTTTGACACCCTGAAACAAGCAATGTGCTCAGCACCAGTTCTAAAAGCTCCAGATTATTCTAAGCAGTTCATTGTGCAGACTGATGCCTCTGAACATGGGATAGGGGCAGTTTTGTCCCAAACAAATGATGATGGCCTTGACCAGCCTGTTGCTTTCATTAGCAGGAGGTTACTCCCCAGGGAGCAGCGTTGGAGTGCCATTGAGAGGGAGGCCTTTGCTGTGGTTTGGTCCCTGAAGAAGCTGAGACCATACCTCTTTGGGACTCACTTCCTAGTTCAAACTGACCACAGACCTCTCAAATGGCTGATGCAAATGAAAGGTGAAAATCCTAAACTGTTGAGGTGGTCCATCTCCCTACAGGGAATGGACTTTATAGTGGAACACAGACCTGGGACTGCCCATGCCAATGCAGATGGCCTTTCCAGGTTCTTCCACTTAGAAAATGAAGACTCTCTTGGGAAAGGTTAGTCTCATCCTCTTTCGTTTGGGGGGGGGTTGTGCAAGGAAATGCCTCCTTGGCATGGTTGCCCCCTGACTTTTTGCCTTTGCTGATGCTATGTTTACAATTGAAAGTGTGCTGAGGCCTGCTAACCAGGCCCCAGCACCAGTGTTCTTTCCCTAACCTGTACTTTTGTATCCACAATTGGCAGACCCTGGCATCCAGATAAGTCCCTTGTAACTGGTACTTCTAGTACCAAGGGCCCGGATGCCAAGGAAGGTCTCTAAGGGCTGCAGCATGTCTTATGCCACCCTGGAGACCTCTCACTCAGCACAGACACACTGCTTGCCAGCTTGTGTGTGCTAGTGAGGACAAAACGAGTAAGTCGACATGGCACTCCCCTCAGGGTGCCATGCCAGCCTCTCACTGCCTATGCAGTATAGGTAAGACACCCCTCTAGCAGGCCTTACAGCCCTAAGGCAGAGTGCACTATACCATAGGTGAGGGTACCAGTGCATGAGCATGGTACCCCTACAGTGTCTAAACAAAACCTTAGACATTGTAAGTGCAGGGTAGCCATAAGAGTATATGGTCTGGGAGTTTGTCAAACACGAACTCCACAGCACCATAATGGCTACACTGAAAACTGGGAAGTTTGGTATCAAACTTCTCAGCACAATAAATGCACACTGATGCCAGTGTACATTTTATTGTAAAATACACCCCAGAGGGCACCTTAGAGGTGCCCCCTGAAACTTAACCGACTATCTGTGTAGGCTGACTAGTTTTAGCAGCCTGCCACAAACCGAGACATGTTGCTGGCCCCATGGGGAGAGTGCCTTTGTCACTCTGAGGCCAGTAACAAAGCCTGCACTGGGTGGAGATGCTAACACCTCCCCCAGGCAGGAATTGTCACACCTGGCGGTGAGCCTCAAAGGCTCACCTCCTTTGTGCCAACCCAGCAGGACACTCCAGCTAGTGGAGTTGCCCGCCCCCTCCGGCCAGGCCCCACTTTTGGCGGCAAGGCCGGAGAAAATAATGAGAAAAACAAGGAGGAGTCACTGGCCAGTCAGGACAGCCCCTAAGGTGTCCTGAGCTGAAGTGACTCTAACTTTTAGAAATCCTCCATCTTGCAGATGGAGGATTCCCCCAATAGGGTTAGGATTGTGACCCCCTCCCCTTGGGAGGAGGCACAAAGAGGGTGTACCCACCCTCAGGGCTAGTAGCCATTGGCTACTAACCCCCCAGACCTAAACACGCCCTTAAATTTAGTATTTAAGGGCTACCCTGAACCCTAGAAAATTAGATTCCTGCAACTACAAGAAGAAGGACTGCCTAGCTGAAAAACCCCTGCAGAGGAAGACCAGAAGACGACAACTGCCTTGGCTCCAGAAACTCACCGGCCTGTCTCCTGCCTTCCAAAGATCCTGCTCCAGCGACGCCTTCCGAAGGGACCAGCGACCTCGACATCCTCTGAGGACTGCCCCTGCTTCGAAAAGACAAGAAACTCCCGAGGACAGCGGACCTGCTCCAAGAAAAGCTGCAACTTTGTTTCCAGCAGCTTTAAAGAACCCTGCAAGCTCCCCGCAAGAAGCGTGAGACTTGCAACACTGCACCCGGCGACCCCGACTCGGCTGGTGGCGATCCAACACCTCAGGAGGGACCCCAGGACTACTCTAAGACTGTGAGTACAAAAACCTGTCCCCCCTGAGCCCCCACAGCGCCGCCTGCAGAGGGAATCCCGAGGCTTCCCCTGACCGCGACTCTTTGAACCTAAAGTCCCGACGCCTGGGAGAGACCCTGCACCCGCAGCCCCCAGGACCTAAAGGACCGGACTTTCACTGGAGAAGTGACCCCCAGGAGTCCCTCTCCCTTGCCCAAGTGGAGGTTTCCCCGAGGAATCCCCCCCTTGCCTGTCTGCAGCGCTGAAGAGATCCCGAGATCTCTCATAGACTAACATTGCGAACCCGACGCTTGTTTCTACACTGCACCCGGCCGCCCCCGCGCTGCTGAGGGTAAAATTTCTGTGTGGACTTGTGTCCCCCCCGGTGCCCTACAAAACCCCCCTGGTCTGCCCTCCGAAGACGCGGGTACTTACCTGCAAGCAGACCGGAACCGGGGCACCCCCTTCTCTCCATTCTAGCCTATGTGTTTTGGGCACCACTTTGAACTCTGCACCTGACCAGCCCTGAGCTGCTGGTGTGGTGACTTTGGGGTTGCTCTGAACCCCCAACGGTGGGCTACCTTGGACCAAGAACTGAGCCCTGTAAGTGTCTTACTTACCTGGTTAACCTAACAAATACTTACCTCCCCTAGGAACTGTGAAAATTGCACTAAGTGTCCACTTTTAAAACAGCTATTTGTGAATAACTTGAAAAGTATACATGCAATTTTGATGATTTGAAGTTCCTAAAGTACTTACCTGCAATACCTTTCGAATGAGATATTACATGTAGAATTTGAACCTGTGGTTCTTAAAATAAACTAAGAAAAGATATTTTTCTATACAAAACCTATTGGCTGGATTTGTCTCTGAGTGTGTGTACCTCATTTATTGTCTATGTGTATGTACAACAAATGCTTAACACTACTCCTTGGATAAGCCTACTGCTCGACCACACTACCACAAAATAGAGCATTAGTATTATCTCTTTTTACCACTATTTTACCCCTAAGGGGAACCCTTGGACTCTGTGCATGCTATTCCTTACTTTGAAATAGCACATACAGAGCCAACTTCCTACAGCTACCCTGCACTTACAATGTCTAAGGTTTTGTTTAGACACTGTAGGGGCACAGTGCTCATGCACTGGTACCCTCACCTATGGTATAGTGCACCCTGCCTTAGGGCTGTAAGGCCTGCTAGAGGGGTGTCTTACCTATACTGCATAGGCAGTGAGAGGCTGGCATGGCACCCTGAGGGGAGTGCCATGTCGACTTACTCATTTTGTTCTCACTAGCACACACAGGCTTGTAAGCAGTGTGTCTGTGCTGAGTGAGGGGTCTCTAGGGTGGCATAAGACATGCTGCAGCCCTTAGAGACCTTCCTTGGCATCAGGGCCCTTGGTACTAGAAGTACCAGTTACAAGGGACTTATCTGAATGCCAGGGTGTGCCAATTGTGGATACAATGGTACATTTTAGGTGAAGGAACACTGGTGCTGGGGCCTGGTTAGCAGGGTCCCAGCACTCTTCTCAGTCAAGTCAGCATCAGTATCAGGCAAAAAGTGGGGGGTAACTGCAACAGGGAGCCATTTCTTTACAGCAGGCCTCAGCACACTTTCAATTCAAAACATAGCATCAGCAAAGGCAAAAAGTCAGGGGGTAACCATGCCAAGGAGGCATTTCCTTACAAGGTGTGACCCCCAGGCGACCCTCTGCCTAGCCCAGGTGGTGGCTGGCCCGAGGAGCCCCCCTGTGCCCTGCTGCACCGCTAGAGTGACCTCCGGCAATCTTCAGGTCCTTGGGGCTGCGGGTGCAGTGCTGGTTCCAGGTGTCGGGTTCCTTGTTACAGGCAGTCGAGGTCAGGGGGAGCCTCTGGATTTCCTCTGCAGGTTTCACTGTGGGGGCTCAGGGGGGGTCAACTCTGGCTATTCACAGGCTCGCAGTCGCCAGGGAGTCCTCCCTGTAGTGTTAGTTTTCCTCAGGTCGAGCCGGGAGCGTCGGGTGCAGAGTGGAAAGTCTCACACTTCTGGCGGGAAACGTGGGGTCTTTACAGTTGCTTCTTTGTTGCAGAAAGATGCAGTTTCTTGAACAGGGCCGCTGTTCTCAGTAGCTTCTTGGTCCTTTAGATGCAGGGTAGTCCTCTGAGGCTTCAGAGGTCGCTGGACCCTGTTGGATGTGTCGCTGTTGCAGTTTTCTGACGGGCTGGTGGGGCTGGGGCCAAATCAGTTCTCGCCTCAGTCTTCACTGCAAGGCTTCAGGTCAGCAGTCGTCCTTTAGTTTGCACTCTGCACCCGACCGCCCCTGTGCCGCTGAGGGTGTACTTTCTGTGCCCGATTGTGTCCCCCCACCCCCGTCCCTCCCCTGTGCCCTACAAAACCCCCCTGGTCTGCCCTCCGAGGACGCGGGTGTACTTACCTGGTGGCAGACTGGAACCGGGGCACCCCTGTTTCTGTTGAAGCCTGTGTGTTTTGGGCACCACTTTGACCTCTGCATGTGACCGGCCCTGAGCTGCTGGTGTGGTAACTTTGGGGTTGCCTTGAATCCCCAACGGTGGGCTACCTTGGACCCAACTTTGAACCCTGTAAGTGTTTTACTCACCTGTGAACTTAACTTTACTCACCTCCCCCAGGAACTGTTGATTTTTGCACTGTGTCCTCTTTTAAAATAGCTTATTGCCATTTTTGTCAAAACTGTACATTCTATTGTGATTATTCAAAGTTCCTAGAATACCTGAGTGAAATACCTTTCAGTTGAAGTATTACTTGTAAATCTTGAACCTGTGGTTCTTAAAATAAACTAAGAAAATATATTTTTCTATATAAAAACCTATTGGCCTGAAGTAAGTCTTTGAGTGTGTGTACCTCATTTATTGCCTGTGTGTGTACAACAATGTTAACACTAACCTCTGATAAGCCTACTGCTCGACCTCACTACCACAAAATAGAGCATTAGAATTATCTCTTTTTGCCACGATCTTACCTCTAAGGGGAACCCTTGGACTCTGTTCATACTATTCCTTACTTTGAAATAGCACATACAGAGCCAACTTCCTACAGTGGTCATCTAGCTTTGTGACCTATCCCTCTTTCAGGACTATTTAGGGTCTCTCTCTTGGGTGGGTCCTCAGGTTTGGCTTGCAAGATTCCAGCAGGGCTCCTCTGCAACCTCCACTTCTACCCACTGAAACTGCGACTGGACCCTCCAGGTACTGACAATCTGCCTCCACTCAGAAGACTCTTCTAGCAACATTGTTTCCTCAGCTCCTTCCAGATTCTGCAACATTTCCCTGGCTGTGCATCCTCTCAAGGTGCACGTCTTCAGGCTGCAGAGGCTTGTTTGCATCTCCTCTAAGGGATCTTCAGGCTACGTGTAGCTCCAGCCCCCAGCACTCCTTCCAGCGATGCACAGCCCTCTGTGTGGTTCTCCTGGCCGTTGGATCCTTCTCCAGTCGTGCTGTGTGCGCTCTTCTGCAACTCTTGCCCCCACCTTCCTATGGGACTCCTGTTGTTGCTGCCTTTGCTCCTGTGGACTCTGTCACTGAGGGTCCCCTCTGACTCCCCCCTTGGGCCCTCCTGGGCCTTGATGTTCCCCGGCAGCACCAGTTTTCCACTAATCACGAAGTTGCTGTTGCCAAGGCTTGTTGGTGGAATTCCTGCACCAACACCAGTCTGCAAGCTACCTTCCAGCATGGGACATCTTCTGTATCCCCCAGGAACTCTTCTCCTGCTCCAGGGCTGCAGTGCTGATCTTGTCTTCATCACCATTGACCAACTTCTGCAAGTACAGCTGGGTGGGTATTAACTCCTACTCCTCCTGGACTCCACTGTGACTTTTGGACTTCGTCCCCTCTCTCCAAATGTCTTCCTCTATAGGAATCCACCGATGGTTTCTTGCAGTCTTGTCTGGGTGTCCTCTTTTCTTCTTTTCCTTCCTTTAGGGTGGTTTGGGAAAATTCCAGTGATTTACTCCTCATTTCCTGGTCACTGGGGGGATACTGTTCCTTACCTCTGTGGTTTTCTAATACTCCCAGCCCCCCTCTACACATTTCGCTCACTTAAGTGGGGGTCCTGTGTTCCCATTCCATTTTTGTAGTATTTGGTTTGTGCTCCCCCTAGGGTCACTATTGTTTAACTGCATTTGCACTGTTTTCTAACCTGTTTCCATGCCTTTTGCTGTTCACCAGTGTATATAATTAGTGTATTACTTACCTCCTATTGGAGGATTACCCTTCTAGTACTTTGTGGTATTGTGTGACCAAAAATAAAGTATCTTTATTTTTGTAGAACTGAGTGTTTTCTTTCATGTGTGTAAGTGTTGTGTGACTACAATGGCTTTGCATGAGCTGTGCATGTCTCCTAGATAAGCTCTGGCAGCTCATTCACAGCTACCCCTAGAGAGCCTGGCTTGTAGACTCTGCCTGCACTTAGCTAAGAGGGGATACCTGGACCTGGTATAAGCTGTAAATGCCTTAGGGACCCACCACACATAAGGCCAGCTTCTTACAGGCCTACTTAACTTTTTGTGCATGTAAGGAAATGCCTCCTTGGCATGGTTGCCCCCTGACTTTTTGCCTTTGCTGATGCTATGTTTACAATTGAAAGTGTGCTGAGGCCTGCTAACCAGGCCCCAGCACCAGTGTTCTTTCCCTAACCTGTACTTTTGTATCCACAATTGGCAGACCCTGGCATCCAGATAAGTCCCTTGTAACTGGTACTTCTAGTACCAAGGGCCCTGATGCCAAGGAAGGTCTCTAAGGGCTGCAGCATGTCTTATGCCACCCTGGAGACCTCTCACTCAGCACAGACACACTGCTTGCCAGCTTGTGTGTGCTAGTGAGAACAAAACGAGTAAGTCGACATGGCACTCCCCTCAGGGTGCCATGCCAGCCTCTCACTGCCTATGCAGTATAGGTAAGACACCCCTCTAGCAGGCCTTACAGCCCTAAGGCAGGGTGCACTATACCATAGGTGAGGGTACCAGTGCATGAGCACTGTACCCCTACAGTGTCTAAGCAAAACCTTAGACATTGTAAGTGCAGGGTAGCCATAAGAGTATATGGTCTGGGAGTCTGTCGAACATGAACTCCACAGCACCATAATGGCTACACTGAAAACTGGGAAGTTTGGTATCAAACTTCTCAGCACAATAAATGCACACTGATGCCAGTGTACATTTTATTGCAAAATACACCCCAGAGGGCACCTTAGAGGTGCCCCCTGAAACTTAACCGACTGTCTGTGTAGGCTGACTAGTTCCAGCAGCCTGCCACACTAGAGACATGTTGCTGGCCCCATGGGGAGAGTGCCTTTGTCACTCTGAGGCCAGTAACAAAGCCTGCACTGGGTGGAGATGCTAACACCTCCCCCAGGCAGGAGCTGTAACACCTGGCGGTGAGCCTCAAAGGCTCACCCCTTTGTCACAGCCCAGCAGGGCACTCCAGCTTAGTGGAGTTGCCCGCCCCCTCCGGCCACGGCCCCCACTTTTGGCGGCAAGGCTGGAGGGAACAAAGAAAGCAACAAGGAGGAGTCACTGGCCAGTCAGGACAGCCCCTAAGGTGTCCTGAGCTGAGGTGACTCTAACTTTTAGAAATCCTCCATCTTGCAGATGGAGGATTCCCCCAATAGGGTTAGGATTGTGACCCCCTCCCCTTGGGAGGAGGCACAAAGAGGGTGTACCCACCCTCAGGGCTAGTAGCCATTGGCTACTAACCCCCCAGACCTAAACACGCCCTTAAATTTAGTATTTAAGGGCTACCCTGAACCCTAGAAAATTAGATTCCTGCAACAACAAGAAGGACTGCCTAGCTGAAAACCCCTGCAGAGGAAGACCAGAAGACAACTGCCTTGGCTCCAGAAACTCACCGGCCTGTCTCCTGCCTTCCAAAGAACTCTGCTCCAGCGACGCCTTCCAAAGGGACCAGCGACCTCTGAATCCTCTGAGGACTGCCCTGCTTCGACGACGACAAGAAACTCCTGAGGACAGCGGACCTGCTCCAAAGAGACTGCAACTTTGTTTCAAGAAGCAGCTTTAAAGACCCCTGCAACTCCCCGCAAGAATCGTGAGACTTGCAACACTATACCCGGCGACCCCGACTCGGCTGGTGGAGAACCAACACCTCAGGGAGGACCCCCGGACTACTCTACGACTGTGAGTACCAAAACCTGTCCCCCCTGAGCCCCCACAGCGCCGCCTGCAGAGGGAATCCCGAGGCTTCCCCTGACCGCGACTCTCTGAAACCTAAGTCCCGACGCCTGGAAAAGACCCTGCACCCGCAGCCCCCAGGACCTGAAGGACCGGACTTTCACTGCAGAAGTGACCCCCAGGAGTCCCTCTCCCTTGTCCAAGTGGAGGTTTCCCCGAGGAAGCCCCCCCCTTGCCTGCCTGCAGCGCTAAAGAGATCCCTTGATCTCTCATTGACTAACATTGCGAACCCGACGCTTGTTTCTAAACTGCACCCGGCCGCCCCCGCGCTGCTGAGGGTGAAATTTCTGTGTGGGCTTGTGTCCCCCCCCCGGTGCCCTACAAAACCCCCCTGGTCTGCCCTCCGAAGACGCGGGTACTTACCTGCAAGCAGACCGGAACCGGGGCACCCCCTTCTCTCCATTCTAGCCTATGCGTTTTGGGCACCACTTTGAACTCTGCACCTGACCGGCCCTGAGCTGCTGGTGTGATAACTTTGGGGTTGCTCTGAACCCCCAACGGTGGGCTACCTTGGACCAAGAACTGAACCCTGTAAGTGTCTTACTTACCTGGTAAAACTAACAAAAACTTACCTCCCCCAGGAACTGTGAAAATTGCACTAAGTGTCCACTTTTAAAGTAGCTATTTGTGAATAACTTGAAAAGTATACCTGCAATTGAAATGATTCAAAGTTCCTAATGTACTTACCTGCAATACCTTTCAAATAAGATATTACATGTTAAATTTGAACCTGTGGTTCTTAAAATAAACTAAGAAAAGATATTTTTCTATAACAAAACCTATTGGCTGGATTTGTCTCTGAGTGTGTGTACCTCATTTATTGTCTATGTGTATGTACAACAAATGCTTAACACTACTCCTTGGATAAGCCTACTGCTCGACCACACTACCACAAAATAGAGCATTAGTATTATCTATTTTTACCACTATTTTACCTCTAAGGGGAACCCTTGGACTCTGTGCATGCTATTCCTTACTTTGAAATAGCACATACAGAGCCAACTTCCTACAGTGCACATAAGCTATCTGTAGGAATTTGGCTCTGTATGCACTATTTCAAAGTAAGGAATAGTATGCACAGAGTCCAAGGGTTCCCCTTAGAGGTAAGATAGTGGCAAAAAGAGATAATACTAATGCTCTATTTTGTGGTAGTGTGGTCGAGCAGTAGGCTTATCAAAGGAGTAGTGTTAAGCATTTGTTGTACATACACACAGGCAATAAGTGAGGAACACACACTCAGACAATTCCAGGCCAATAGGTTTTTGTACAGAAAAATATATTTTCTTAGTTTATTTTTAAAAACCACAGGTTCAAATTTTACATGTAATATCTCAAATGAAAGGTATTGCAGGTAAGTACTTTAGGAACTTTGAATAATCACAATAGCATATATACTTTTCAAATAAAACACATAGCTATTTTAAAACTACACACTTAGTGCAATTTTCACAGTTCCTAGGGGAGGCAAGTGTAGGAAGTTGGCTCTGTATGTGCTATTTCAAAGTAAGGAATAGCATGCACAGAGTCCAAGGGTTCCCCTTAGAGGTAAAATAGTGGTAAAAATAGATAATACTAATGCTCCACTTTGTGGTAGTGTGGTCGAGCAGTAGGCTTATCCAAGGAGTAGTGTTAAGCATTTGTTGTACATACACATAGACAATAAATGAGGTACACACACTCAGAGACAAATCCAGCCAATAGGTTTTGTTATAGAAAAATATATTTTCTTAGTTTATTTTAAGAACCACAGGTTCAAATTTTACATGTAATATCTTGTTTGAAAGGTATTGCAGGTAAGTACATTAGGAACTTTGAATCATTTCAATTGCATGTATACTTTTCAAGTTATTCACAAATAGCTATTTCAAAAGTGGACACAGTGCAATTTTCACAGTTCCTGGGGGAGGTAAGTTTTTTGTTAGTTTTACCAGGTAAGTAAGACACTTACAGGGTTCAGTTCTTGGTCCAAGGTAGCCCACCGTTGGGGGTTCAGAGCAACCCCAAAGTTACCACACCAGCAGCTCAGGGCCGGTCAGGTGCAGAGTTCAAAGCGGTGCCCCAAAACGCATAGGCTTCAATGGAGAGAAGGGGGTGCCCCGGTTCCGGTCTGCTTGCAGGTAAGTACCCGCGTCTTCGGAGGGCAGACCAGGGGGGTTTTGTAGGGCACCGGGGGGGACACAAGCCCACACAGAAATTTCACCCTCAGCGGCGCGGGGGCGGCCGGGTGCAGTGTTAGAACAAGCGTCGGGTTTGCAATGGAAGTCAATGAGAGATCAAGGGATCTCTTCAGCGCTGCAGGCAGGCAAGGGGGGCTTCCTCGGGGAAACCTCCACTTGGGCAAGGGAGAGGGACTCCTGGGGGTCACTTCTGCAGTGAAAGTCCGGTCCTTCAGGTCCTGGGGACTGCGGGTGCAGGGTCTTTTCCAGGCGTCGGGACTTAGGTTTCAGAGAGTCGCGGTCAGGGGAAGCCTCGGGATTCCCTCTGCAGGCGGCGCTGTGGGGGCTCAGGGGGGACAGGTTTTGGTACTCAGTCGTAGAGTAGTCCGGGGGTCCTCCCTGAGGTGTTGGTTCTCCACCAGCCGAGTCGGGGTCGCCGGGTGCAGTGTTGCAAGTCTCACGCTTCTTGCGGGGAGATTGCAGGGTTCTTTAAAGCTGCTCCTTTGGATAAAGTTGCAGTCTTTTTGGAGCAGGTCCGCTGTCCTCGGGAGTTTCTTGTCGTCGTCGAAGCAGGGCAGTCCTCAGAGGATTCAGAGGTCGCTGGTCCCTTTGGAAGGCGTCGCTGGAGCAGAGTTCTTTGGAAGGCAGGAGACAGGCCGGTGAGTTTCTGGAGCCAAGGCAGTTGTTGTCTTCTGGTCTTCCTCTGCAGGGGTTTTCAGCTAGGCAGTCCTTCTTCTTGTTGTTGCAGGAATCTAATTTTCTAGGGTTCAGGGTAGCCCTTAAATACTAAATTTAAGGGCGTGTTTAGGTCTGGGGGTTAGTAGCCAATGGCTACTAGCCCTGAGGGTGGGTACACCCTCTTTGTGTCTCCTCCCAAGGGGAGGGGGTCACAATCCTAACCCTATTGGGGGAATCCTCCATCTGCAAGATGGAGGATTTCTAAAAGTTAGAGTCACTTCAGCTCAGGACACCTTAGGGGCTGTCCTGACTGGCCAGTGACTCCTCCTTGTTATTCTCATTATTTTCTCCGGCCTTGCCGCCAAAAGTGGGGGCCGGGGCCGGAGGGGGCGGGCAACTCCACTAGCTGGAGTGTCCTGCGGTGCTGTGACAAAGGGGTGAGCCTTTGAGGCTCACCGCCAGGTGTTACAGCTCCTGCCTGGGGGAGGTGTTAGCATCTCCACCCAGTGCAGGCTTTGTTACTGGCCTCAGAGTGACAAAGGCACTCTCCCCATGGGGCCAGCAACATGTCTCTAGTGTGGCAGGCTGCTGGAACTAGTCAGCCTACACAGATAGTCGGTTAAGTTTCAGGGGGCACCTCTAAGGTGCCCTCTGGGGTGTATTTTGCAATAAAATGTACACTGGCATCAGTGTGCATTTATTGTGCTGAGAAGTTTGATACCAAACTTCCCAGTTTTCAGTGTAGCCATTATGGTGCTGTGGAGTTAGTGTAAAACAGACTCCCAGACCATATACTCTTATGGCTACCCTGCACTTACAATGTCTAAGGGTTTGCTTAGAGACTGTAGGGGTACAGTGCTCATGCACTGGTACCCTCACCTATGGTATAGTGCACCCTGCCTTAGGGCTGTAAGGCCTGCTAGAGAGGTGTCTTACCTATACTGCATAGGCAGTGAGAGGCTGGCATGGCACCCTGAGGGGAGTGCCATGTCGACTTACTCATTTTGTCCTCACTAGCACCCACAAGCTGGCAAGCAGTGTGTCTGTGCTGAGTGAGAGGTCTCCAGGGTGGCATAAGACATGCTGTAGCCCTTAGAGACCTTCCTTGGCATCAAGGCCCTTGGTACTAGAAGTACCAGTTACAAGGGACTTATCTGGATGCCAGGGTCTGCCAATTGTGGATACAAAAGTACAGGTTAGGGAAAGAACACTGGTGCTGGGGCCTGGTTAGCAGGCCTCAGCACACTTTCAATTGTAAACATAGCATCAGCAAGGGCAAAAAGTCAGGGGGCAACCATGCCAAGGAGGCATTTCCTTACAGTAAGTAATTGTTAGTTCTTGTAGGTAAGTAAACCACCTCCGGGGTTCAAGTTTGGGTCCAAGGTAGCCCACCGTTGGGGGTTCAGAACAACCCCAAAGTTACCACGCCAGCAGCTCAGGGCCGGTCAGGTGCAGAGTTCAAAGTGGTGCCCAAAACGCATAGGCTTCAATGGAGAAGGGGGTGCCCCGGTTCCAGTCTGCCAGCAGGTAAGTACCTGCGTCTTCGGAGGGCAGACCAGGGGGGTTTTGTAGGGCACCAGGAAGGACACAAGTTAGCACAGGAAGTACACCCTCAGCAGCACAGGGGCAGCCGGGTGCAGTGTGCAAACACACGTCGGGTTTTCAATTGGAATCAATGGGAGACCAAGGGGTCTCTTCAGCGATGCAGGCAAGGGGGGGGGGGCTCCTCGGGGTAGCCACCACCTGGGCAAGGGAGAGGGCCACCTGGGGGTCGCTTCTGAATTGGAGGTCGGATCCTTCAGGTCCTGGGGGCTGCGGGTGCAATGTCTTTACCAGGCGTCGGGTTCTTGAAAGCAGGCAGTCGCGGTCAGGGGGCGCCTCTGGATTCCCTCTGCAGGTATCCCTTGGGGGGTGGGGGGCTCAGGGGGGGTCAACTCTGGCTACTCACAGGGTCTCAGTCGCCGGGAAATCCTCCCTTTAGTGTTGGTTCTTCGCAGGTCGAGCCGGGGGGTGTCTGGTGCAGAGTGGAAAGTCTCACGCTTCCGGCGGGAAACGTCCTGTCCTTTAAAGTTTATTTCTTTGTTGCAAAGTTGTTTCTTCTTTGGAGCAGAGCCGCTGTCCTCTGGAGTTCTTGGTCCTTTTAGATGCAGGGTAGTCCTCTGAGGCTTCAGAGGTCACTGGACCCTGTTGGATGCGTCGCTGTTGAAGTTTTCTTCGAAGTAGGGAGACAGGCCGGTGGGGCTGGGGCCAAATCAGTTGTCGCCTCAGTCTTCACTGCAGGGCTTCAGGTCAGCAGTCCTTCTTCTTCTTTAGGTTGCAGGAATCTGATTTCCTGGGTTCTGGGTGCCCCCAAATACTGAATTTAGGGGGGTGTTTAGGTCTGGGAGGGCTGTAGCCAATGGCTACTGTCCTTGAGGGTGGCTACACCCTTTGTACCTCCTCCCTGAGGGGAGGGGAGGGGGTGGCACATCCCTATTCCTATTGGGGGAATCCTCCAAAATAAAGATGGAGGATTTCTAAAGGCAGGTGTCATCTCAGGACACCTTAGGGGCTGTCCTGGCTGGTGGGTGAGTCCTTGTTTTTCTCATTATCTCCTCTGGACTTGCCCCAAATGTGTGGGCTGTGTCCAGGGGGTGGGCATCTCCACTAGCTGGAGTCCCCTGGGGCATTGTAACACGAAGCCTGAGCCTTTGAGGCTCACTGCCCCTCCACCCAGAGCAGGCTTTTGTTTCTGTCCTCAGAGAGCACAAAGGCCACATGGGGTCAGAAACTCGTCTCTCCGCATCAGGCTGGCACAGACCAGTCAGTCCTGCACTGAACAATTGGGTAAAATACAGGGGGCATCTCTAAGATGCCCTCTGTGTGCATTTTTTAATAAATCCAACACTGGCATCAGTGTGGGTTTATTATTCTGAGTAGTTTGGTACCAAGCTTCCCAGTATTCAGTGTAGCCATTATGGAGCTGTGGAGTTCGTTTTTGACAAACTCCCATACCATATACTTAATATGGCTGCAACTGTACTTACAACGTCTAAGAATAGACTTAGACACTGTAGGGGCATATTGCTCATGCAGCTATGCCCTCACCTGTGGTGTAGTGCACCCTGCCTTACGGCTGTAAGGCCTGCTAGAGGGGTTACTTACCACAGGCAGTATTTTGTGTGCATGGCGTCCTGAGGGGGATGCCATGTCGACTTTGCAGATTGTGTGTGTTGGTGGGGAGAAAAAGGCAATGGCAATGTGCATGTGTTAGGTGAGGGGTCCCTTAGGGTGGCACAACATATGCTGCAGCCCTTAGGGACCTTCCCTGGTCAGAGGGCCCTTGGTACCACTGGTACCTTTTACAAGGGACTTACCTGTGTGCCAGGTGTGTGCCAATTGTGGAAACAATGGTACATTTTAGCTGAAAGAATACTGGTGCTGGGGCCTGGATAGCAGGGTCCCAGCACACTTCTCAGTCAAGTCAGCATCAGTATCAGGCAAAAAGTGGGGGGTAACTGCAACCGGGAGACATTTCCTTACAACCGGGGGCTCCCATCTCGATGACTGGGAATGATTCAAGTATGTGACTCTATGAATGTTTCCAATACTGGAGAACAATTTTTATAGTTAAGTAACTTGTCTAGTGTTCACCAATTGCAGATTAGAAACAACTAATCCAGATGCAAAGTAATGCAACACAGTCAGTGGTCAAAAACACACATTTCCCTACAGCTGCAACCATTTTTTTGTTGTTAAAATCAGCTGATTATACAGCAGATAGTGGATTAAGTGGCAAATCCATAATTATACGCCAAAAATCTGTACCCCCAGAATAACATAATTTTAATGGTCCTCGCTAGATCACCCTCTGTAGATGCAGTTTTGAATGTGTGAAAGATCTGATACCATGTACAAATCTTTCAAAGGTGTCCCGGAGTAATTTGTTTCAATACTTCTTGTTCATCTTTGTAGGCTTCCGGTTCACTTCTGTGCGAGGCGACAAGGTGGACATCCTATACAACAACATCAAGCATGCTGTTTTCCAGCCCTGTGATGGAGAAATGATCATTGTACTTCACTTCCACCTCAAGGTAGTGCTTGTCCTGTGTTTGGGGTGTAGCTTCAGTTGATGGACAGAGCAGAAAGGGTTGAAAATAGCTTGTGTCAGAAAAAGCCAATCAAATAATTACTTGAAATGTTTTCAGTTTCCAGATTGGGAAACCGCTCTGAGGCTGCCTTTTTTGGAGGCTGCATTTCCAGGAGGCTTTCCATGATGCAGACTTCCCAACCAATAGATGCACTGCCCAATCCCCCCACTCCCTTGTAGTTTCCAGACAGCAGGACTCCACAAGAGCTTACCTTAAACTGGGTCAGGAACCATACCTCGACCAATGGGGAATAATGAACGCATGAATGTATCTAATATAGTGCATGGCTGCTTCACCAGAAGCATCCCTGTGCTATAATAAGCACCCTTGAGCAGCTCACACCTTTCGGAAAACAAACATTTTCAGTTGTTTTTTTAAAGATAGATTCAGAAGTATACTTCCTTAGCTGAATGTGTAGCTCATTCCAGAGTTTTGGCTTCCAGGAATAAAAAGCCAAAGCCACCGTCTCTGGCTCCTTTAATCAGCTGAATATAGAGAACTGGTTCGCATGTAGGTGTAAAACATAGCCTAAAGATAAGAGGGCCTACTCTTTGAACTGCTCTGTGTTTGCATCAGTGCCTTAAACTAAATCCGTTTTTCTACTGAGAGCCATGTGTTTGTTTCAAATAGGTGGACTGCAAATGCAGAACGTTAAAATTTAACTAGGCGTTCATGGACATTGTAGGAAGTTGGCTCTGTATGTGCTATTTCAAAGTAAGGAATAGCATGCACAGAGTCCAAGGGTTCCCCTTAGAGGTAAGATAGTGGCAAAAAGAGATAATACTAATGCTCTATTTTGTGGTAGTGTGGTCGAGCAGTAGGCTTATCAAAGGAGTAGTGTTAAGCATTTGTTGTACATACACACAGGCAATAAATGAGGAACACACACTCAGACAAATCCAGCCAATAGGTTTTGTTATAGAAAAATATATTTTCTTAGTTTATTTTAAGAACCACAGGTTCAAATTTTACATGTAATATCTCATTTGAAAGGTATTGCAGGTAAGTACTTTAGGAACTTTGAATCATTTCATTAGCATGTATACTTTTCACATAAAACACAATAAGCTGTTTTAAAAGTGGACACAGTGCAATTTTCACAGTTCCTGGGGGAGGTAAAGTAATGTTAGTTTTAACAGGTAAGTAAGTCACTTACAGGTTTCAGTTTTTGGTCCAAGGTAGCCCACCATTGGGGGTTCAGAGCAACCCCAAAGTTACCACACCAGCAGCTCATGGCCGGTCAGGTGCAGAGGTCAAAGAGGTGCCCAAAACGCATAGGCTTCAGTGGAGAGAAGGGGGTGCCCCGGTTCCAGTCTGCCAGCAGGTAAGTACCCGCGTCTTCGGAGGGCAGACCAGGGGGGTTTTGTAGGGCACCGGGGGGGACACAGGTCAGCACAAAAAGTACACCCTCAGCAGCGCGGGGGCGGCCGGGTGCAGTGTGCAAACACGCGTCGGTTTTGTAATGGTTTTCAATGAGAGATCAAGGGATCTCTTCAGCGTTGCAGGCAGGCAAGGGGGGGGCTCCTCGGGGTAGCCACCACCTGGGCAAGGGAGAGGGCCTCCTGGGGGTCACTCCTGCATAGTAGTTCCATTTCTTTAGGTGCTGGGGGCTGCGGGTGCAAAGTCTTTTCCAGCCGTCGGGAAATGGAGTTCAGGCAGTCGCGGACAGGGGGAGCCTCGGGATTCCCTCTGCAGGCGTCGCTGTGGGGGCTCAGGGGGGACAACTTTGGTTACTCACGGTCTTGGAGTCGCCGGAGGGTCCTCCCTGAGGTGTTGGTTCTCCACCAGTCGAGTCGGGGTCGCCGGGTGCAGTGTTGCAAGTCTCACGCTTCTTGCGGGGATTTGCAGGGGTCTTTAAATCTGTTCCTCTGTAACAAAGTTGCAGTTCTTTTGGAGCAGTGCCGCTGTCCTCGGGAGTTTCTTGTCTTTCTTGAAGCAGGGCAGTCCTCTGAGGATTCAGAGGTCACTGGTCCTTGGGAAAGCGTCGCTGGAGCAGGTTTCTTTGGAAGGCAGGAGACAGGCCGGTAGGACTGGGGCCAAAGCAGTTGGTGTCTTCTTTCTTCTTCTGCAGGGGTTTTCAGCTCAGCAGTCCTCTTCTTGTAAGTTGCAGGAATCTAAATTCTTAGGTTCAGGGGAGCCCTTAAATACTAAATTTAAGGGCGTGTTTAGATCTGGGGGGTTAGTAGCCAATGGCTACTAGCCCTGAGGGTGGGTACACCCTCTTTGTGCCTCCTCCAAAAGGGAGGGGGGTCACATTCCTATCCCTATTGGGGGAATCCTCCATCTGCAAGATGGAGGATTTCTAAAAGTCAGTCACTTCAGCTCAGGATACCTTAGGGGCTGTCCTGACTGGCCAGTGACTCCTCCTTGTTTTTCTCATTATCTCTCCTGGACTTGCCACCAAAAGTGGGGGCTGTGTCCAGGGGGCGGGCATCTCCACTAGCTGGAGTGCCCTGGGGCATTGTAACACGAAGCTTGAGCCTTTGAAGCTCACTGCTAGGTGTTACAGTTCCTGCAGGGGGAGGTGTGAAGCACCTCCACCCAGAGCAGGCTTTGTTTCTGTCCTCAGAGAGCACAAAGGCTCTCACCGCATGGGGTCAGAAACTAGTCTCTCAGCAGCAGGCTGGCGCAGACCAGTCAGTCCTTGTAGGAAGTTGGCTCTGTATGTGCTATTTCAACGTAAGGAATAGCATGCACAGAGTCCAAGGGTTCCCCTTAGAGGTAAGATAGTGGCAAAAAGAGATAATACTAATGCTCTATTTTGTGGTAGTGTGGTCGAGCAGTAGGCTTATCCAAGGAGTAGTGTTAAGCATTTGTTGTACATACACATAGACAATAAATGAGGTACACACACTCAGAGACAAATCCAGCCAATAGGTTTTTGTATAGAAAAATATCTTTTCTTAGTTTATTTTAAGAACCACAGGTTCAAATTCTACATGTAATATCTCATTCGAAAGGTATTGCAGGTAAGTACTTTAGGAACTTCAAATCATCAAAATTGCATGTATACTTTTCAAGTTATTCACAAGTAGCTGTTTTAAAAGTGGACACTTTGTGCAATTTTCACAGTTCCTAGGGGAGGTAAGTATTTGTTAGGTTAACCAGGTAAGTAAGACACTTACAGGGCTTAGTTCTTGGTCCAAGGTAGCCCACCGTTGGGGGTTCAGAGCAACCCCAAAGTCACCACACCAGCAGCCCAGGGCCGGTCAGGTGCAGAGTTCAAAGTGGTGCCCAAAACGCATAGGCTAGAATGGAGAGAAGGGGGTGCCCCGGTTCCGGTCTGCTTGCAGGTAAGTACCCGCGTCTTCGGAGGGCAGACCAGGGGGGGTTTTGTAGGGCACCGGGGGGGACACAAGTCCACACAGAAATTTCACCCTCAGCGGCGCGTGGGCGGCCGGGTGCAGTGTAGAAACAAGCGTCGGGTTCGCAATGTTAGTCTATGAGAGATCTCGGGATCTCTTCAGCGCTGCAGGCAGGCAAGGGGGGGATTCCTCGGGGAAACCTCCACTTGGACAAGGGAGAGGGACTCCTGGGGGTCACTTCTCCAGTGAAAGTCCGGTCCTTCAGGTCCTGGGGGCTGCGGGTGCAGGGTCTCTCCCAGGCGTCGGGACTTTAGGTTCAAAGAGTCGCGGTCAGGGGAAGCCTCGGGATTCCCTCTGCAGGCGGCGCTGTGGGGGCTCAGGGGGGACAGGTTTTGGTACTCACAGTATCAGAGTAGTCCTGGGGTCCCGCCTGAGGTGTCGGATCTCCACCAGCCGAGTCGGGGTCGCCGGGTGCAGTGTTGCAAGTCTCACGCTTCTTGCGGGGAGCTTGCAGGGTTCTTTAAAGCTGCTGGGAACAAAGTTGCAGCTTTTCTTGGAGCAGGTCCGCTGTCCTCGGGAGTTTCTTGTCTTTTCGAAGCAGGGGCAGTCCTCAGAGGATGTCGAGGTCACTGGTCCCTTTGGAAGGCGTCGCTGGAGCAGGATCTTTGGAAGGCAGGAGACAGGCCGGTGAGTTTCTGGAGCCAAGGCAGTTGTCGTCTTCTGGTCTTCCGCTGCAGGGGTTTTCAGCTGGGCAGTCCTTCTTCTTTTAGTTGCAGGAATCTAATTTTCTAGGGTTCAGGGTAGCCCTTAAATACTAAATTTAAGGGCGTGTTTAGGTCTGGGGGGTTAGTAGCCAATGGCTACTAGCCCTGAGGGTGGGTACACCCTCTTTGTGCCTCCTCCCAAGGGGAGGGGGTCACAATCCTAACCCTATTGGGGGAATCCTCCATCTGCAAGATGGAGGATTTCTAAAAGTTAGTCACTTCAGCTCAGGACACCTTAGGGGCTGTCCTGACTGGCCAGTGACTCCTCCTTGTTGCTTTCTTTGTTCCCTCCAGCCTTGCCGCCAAAAGTGGGGGCCGTGGCCGGAGGGGGCGGGCAACTCCACTAAGCTGGAGTGCCCTGCTGGGCTGTGACAAAGGGGTGAGCCTTTGAGGCTCACCGCCAGGTGTCACAGCTCCTGCCTGGGGGAGGTGTTAGCATCTCCACCCAGTGCAGGCTTTGTTACTGGCCTCAGAGTGACAAAGGCACTCTCCCCATGGGGCCAGCAACATGTCTCTAGTGTGGCAGGCTGCTGGAACCAGTCAGCCTACACAGATAGTTGGTTAAGTTTCAGGGGGCACCTCTAAGGTGCCCTCTGTGGTGTATTTTACAATAAAATGTACACTGGCATCAGTGTGCATTTATTGTGCTGAGAAGTTTGATACCAAACTTCCCAGTTTTCAGTGTAGCCATTATGGTGCTGTGGAGTTCGTGTAAAACAGATTCCCAGACCATATACTCTTATGGCTACCCTGCACTTACAATGTCTAAGGTTTTGTTTAGACACTGTAGGGGCACAGTGCTCATGCACTGGTACCCTCACCTATGGTATAGTGCACCCTGCCTTAGGGCTGTAAGGCCTGCTAGAGGGGTGTCTTACCTATACTGCATAGGCAGTGAGAGGCTGGCATGGCACCCTGAGGGGAGTGCCATGTCGACTTACTCATTTTGTTCTCACTAGCACACACAGGCTTGTAAGCAGTGTGTGTGTGCTGAGTGAGGGGTCTCTAGGGTGGCATAAGACATGCTGCAGCCCTTAGAGACGTTTCTTGGCATCAGGGCCCTTGGTACTAGAAGTACCAGTTACAAGGGACTTATCTGAATGCCAGGGTGTGCCAATTGTGGATACAATGGTACATTTTAGGTGAAGGAACACTGGTGCTGGGGCCTGGTTAGCAGGGTCCCAGCACACTTCTCAGTCAAGTCAGCATCAGTATCAGGCAAAAAGTGGGGGGTAACTGCAACAGGGAGCCATTTCTTTACAGTCCTGCACTGAACAATTGGGTAAAATACAGGGGGCATCTCTATGATGCCCTCTGTGTGCATTTTTTAATAAATCCAACACTGGCATCAGTGTGGATTTATTATTCTGAGAAGTTTGATACTAAACTTCCCAGTATTCAGTGTAGCCATTATGGAGCTGTGGAGTTCGTTTTTGACAGACTCCCAGACCATATAGTCTTATGGCTACCCTGCACTTACAATGTCTAAGGTTTTGCTTAGACACTGTAGGGCCATAGTGCTCATGCACCTATGCCCTCACCTGTGGTATAGTGCACCCTGCCTTAGGGCTGTAAGGCCTGCTAGAGGGGTGACTTACCTATGCCACAGGCAGTGTGAGGTTGGCATGGCACCCTGAGGGGAGTGCCATGTCGACTTAGTCATTTTCTCCCCACTAGCACACACAAGCTGGCAAGCAGTGTGTCTGTGCTGAGTGAGGGGTCCCCAGGGTGGCATAAGACATGCTGCAGCCCTTAGAGACCTTCCCTGGCATCAGGGCCCTTGGTACCAGGGGTACCAGTTACAAGGGACTTACCTGGATGCCAGGGTGTGCCAATTGTGGAAACAATGGTACATTTTAGGTGAAAGAACACTGGTGCTGGGGCCTGGTTAGCAGGGTCCCAGCACACTTCTCAGTCAAGTCAGCATCAGTATCAGGCAAAAAGTGGGGGGTAACTGCAACAGGGAGCCATTTCTTTACAGACATCTGTAACTTTAGGATCAGAACAATGGGCAGTCCCACATATAGCACAATTGCATAATCCAATCTGGAGGTGATCAGTGATGCACTGTTTCTTTGGTTATCATAAGGGACCCATTTTAGAATTTTCTTTAATGATCTTAATAAAGAGAAGTTGTACTGGCTTGAATTTGGTGTTGAAAGGAAAGCTCCTCATTTGATTCTCTCATTCCTTACTGTGGTTGCCTGGATCTCACTCAGTTTCTCTGACCACCGAAAGTGGGCCCAATGTGACTGGCTGTT